>NC_037285.2:45014504-45314920 GCF_000002775.5 Populus trichocarpa | reverse complement strand
TTACTAGGTGAATATGTAAATGCAAATGTACTTGAGACCCAAAAAGGAAAATGTAATTGTATATTTATCATTTACAATCTTTAAAAGAAGATATAACACTTGCTATCTATGTTCAAATTAATTTGAACATATGTGATGTTTAGATGTATGGTATGGAGTTTTTGTAAAAATATTTTATAAACTAATTTATCAAAGAAAGTGATTTGAAATGGAATTGAAAATGGTTGGATAGTGACTCTTACATACTACGAATAAAGTAATTGGCAATGATTCTTGCCAAAAGGGTACAATAGCTAGTCAGGAATGGTAAACTAATAGTCTGGTTAAGGGTATAATATATATAGTTGCAGCAATTTAATTAGAGAGTAAAGTAATGTTTATGAAATTGAATTGAATACCAAATGAAAACATGCATCGATGACTTTTATATATATATATATATATAGACACACACACGACTGTGCATCTTAGACCGCCTAATAAAAAGATAAAAAATTCCTGGAAGAACATCGTATCAAAAGCATCAAAAACATGCCACAAGAAAAAAAGCATCGTATCACACGACGGTGCATGGTGTCTTTTTTTCACATCAAAAGATGTTTTATTTTTCTCATAAAAAATCTGGCTATTAAAGAAAGTAACTCTTTTTACAAAATCTAAGTAGTCATTATCAACTGAATAGGAATAAATAAGTCTTTGTAATATCAACAATAATTCCAAATAAAATTTAATCAATAAAAACAATATTTTTATGTATCAATCAAAACAAAATTAAAAAATATCATAACATTAAAATAAATTTAAAAAATATAAAAAAATAATTTAAATATTAATAAAGTATGAATGAACAGGCCACAAGAAGTTTAAAAAAGGATGAACATGTTTTTTTTATAAAAAAAAATCCATACCAAGATCATTGAAATATAGCTTGGTTAAGTTTTTTTATTTAATTTAGTTTGGGTCATATCCAACCAATTCAATTCTATTTTATATTTTTATTAAAATTGTTTAACAAACTCAAAAATCATTTTTTTGATTGGTTTAAGTCAATTTTTATAAATATTCTAAAAACATTGTGCTCATTTCTATAAAATGGTCGTCACAATATTTGGACTATTATACCAACAACTAAATTAATAATACAAATCGCATCTCCCATGGTATTTGCAAACACTCCTCCACACAAACACTTATTCAATTATAATTTAGTCTCTATAATTTGATAACAATAATTAATTAATCCCATAGTTTCAATAACTATATGTTTAATTCTTATATTTTTAAAGTTACATATTGTTTAGTTCTTTTCCAATTAATATGTTTTTTCTTCTTTCTTAAAAATTAGAATAAGGAAAAGAAAAGTATGCAGTTGGAGAAATTTCATTAGGAAGGAAGGCATTTTTTAGAGAAAAATATAATTAATGGAGGGTGGTCAACACTAGTTAATAGACTTTTTAATTATCCATGATACTTTAAGGACGTACTAAATAATTAATTTTAATAAATTACAGGGCTAAGTTATACTTAAATCTTCATTAACATATGAGACTTTATTATATTTTTTTGAAGGAGAATTTGTTTCCAAACATAAATTTTTGTCTAAAAAAAATCCTTTATTGTTTTCGATCTTACCTAGTTGCCGCGTGATTTTCCCACACCCTCCTCACAACAGCGTTATGCTCAATGTCCCAACAGAATTTGTGCTTTGTATAAATAAACAAGTTTAAATAAAAATAATACAATTATATTAATAAGCTGAAAATTATAAATTAATACCAACCTCAAACCTGTTAAACCATGCATTGATTTGAGGCATCCATTCAGGATGCTTGGATATCTGACTCCATTGAAACAATGGAATCTCCATCGATGATTTAAACACCGATGATATTACTCGGGCGGCTTCAATGTTTGTGAACCTGAAAATAAATGAAATAAATTC
Organism: Populus trichocarpa; assembly: GCF_000002775.5. Taxonomy (NCBI): domain Eukaryota; kingdom Viridiplantae; phylum Streptophyta; class Magnoliopsida; order Malpighiales; family Salicaceae; genus Populus; species Populus trichocarpa. The sequence continues at coordinate 45,312,978 of NC_037285.2, read as the reverse complement.
AATAGTGATTAAAAAAAACTAAAACCTTAACAAACTTACATTGAAAGGTCGTCCTTCCACTGTGCCTCGTACTTGCGGGTAAATTGATTCCACTGCGAAGGCACGCCGCCTCTGCGCTGTGAAGTACCGCTGGAAGAGGCAGCATCGGTTGACGGCGCAGGTGGTGTAGGTGCCTCTTCTTGAGAGGCACCTAAGGAAATATCATCCTCGCTGCTAGACGAACTAGCTGCGACCGCACCTGAGCGACCAGCTCTGGTTTTCGTTCTACGCATCTACACAATTTGATACAAATAATTATATAATTAAATTCAAATGTAAAAAAAAATTCGACAGCACCTCCCCTATACCGGATACTACCCAAATCCACAAACCTGCACATATTAACAATAGCCACAACCAATTTACCCAATCTATACTAATTATTCCAACATATTCAATTACTAATCCTAAGGTAAATTGAACATTAAGAATTACAATTCAAGTAATTATTCAATAATTATGCCAATACAACAAAACAATAATAAAAAAAACTCTAGAATAACAATCAAAATAAATGGAAAAAATTAAACACAAAGCATGCAATAATAGAGTAAAACTAATAATTATTCCAACATATTCAATTACTAATTCTACGGTAAATTCAACATTAACAATTACAATTCAAGTAATTATTCAATAATTATACCAATACAACAAAACAATAAATTAAAAAAAAAACTCTAGAATAACAATCAAAATAAATGGAAAAAATTAAACACAAATCATGCAATAATAAAGTAAAATTAATAATTATTCCAACATATTCAATTACTAATTCTATGGTAAATTCAACATTAACAATAAAAATTCAACAAATTAACTAATAATAATTATGCCAATACAACAATAAAAAATATTCAATAAATTCAAAAAAAAAACTATATACTTTAGCAATGAATTATGCAAAAAAAACTATAGACTTTATCTACATTATAAAAAATACACCAAAACAAATAAAATAACAAAAAAAATAGCAAAAAAAACTATTAAAGTAAAATGAAATAGAGGAAACACTAACCTTTTAAACTGATGAAGATGATGAAGAAAACTTGCTAGAGATTGGAGGTGAAAGCTTTGAAGAATGGAGAGGATTCACCGAATGAGAGAAACGAAGGAGAAGAAAAAATGAACTGAACGGGCGGTCACTTAAACTTATATGGCAGTTTTACCGAAGGATATAAAATTAATTATTATTTTAATTTGTTCCGTCGGTGATGTGTTAAAAATCCGTCGGAAAATTTTGAATTTCGCACCAAAATTTTTAATGACCCTCCATATTTTTCGTGGTCCGTCGGTAATTCCGTCGGCAAGATTACGCGGTCAGAGGCGAATTTAATGCGCAACCCTTTGAAATTCGCGCGGTCCGTCGGTAATGTTGTCGGTAAAATTGAACCGCCGACAACTTACCGACGGATTTAAATATGTCGGTGTGGCCGTCGGTGATCGGGTGGCATTTCAAGTAATTATTTTCAAACTCTCTGTGAAATGCCGACGGACTTAGTCCGTCGGCAATTGGGTGGCATTTCAAGTAATTATTTTCGAACTCTCTGTGAAATGCCGACGGACTAAGTCCGTCGGTGATTGGGTGGCATTTCAAGTAATTATTTCATGTCACAAAATATATCATCCATTATCAATAATTATTTCATGTCACAAAATATATCATCCATTATCAATAATTATTTCAAGTAATTATATCATAATTGTGGCATTTCAACTAATTATTTCAAGTAATAAATATTTTGTGTTTCAAAATATATATATCATTCATAATCTAAATTACATGAAAAAAAGGGTTTTATATAGGGCTTCATTTTGGTAGTTAGTCAGAATTTGTTTCTTCTTCGTCATCAATTGAATTGTCATCACCTTCATTGCAATCTTCAATATGAATATCATCTTCTTCATCAATATTTGGTTGTCCGCTAGAGCTCAAAACAAAATTCAACTCCTCTGCGTCAACATCACTAACTTGAAAAACTTCATCTCGCACACTTGTGTCTTTATTCTCATCATGAACAACCTCGACACGACCCCGGGGTTTCGTTTTTAAAACGGACAACCAATCCACTCTTGATCGATCCTTTCTAAATGAAGGGGTGTATGTGTAATAAACTTGTTGACATTGCTTTGCGAAAACAAAGACATCGTTTATGTTGCGGAGTCTAGCTTTTGAGTTGATTTCGACCAGACCATAGTGCGGATCAACTCTGATTCCTCTGTCAGTCGTGTCATACCAATAGCATTTGAATAAAAACACTATATTCTGCTCGTTATGATATTGCAGTTCGACGACCTCTTCTAATCTACCATAATAGTCAACTTCTAACTCACTACTAGTGGATCCCTTAACACAAACACCGCTGTTGTATGTCTTTCTTCCTTGCCCGTATTCTTCAGTATGGAAAACATATCCATTGACAAAATACCCGTTGTAGCACTTACATTTTCTTTCAGGCCCCAGGCTTAGTAAAGACAATGACTTAGGTGCACTCCTTCCCATTTGATAAACCTTGCATGTAATGTACATCAATAAACAGTAAATGAACGAGAATCTCGTAATGACATGCATACGTACAATAATTTTGCAAGTTAGAATGAGTTTGTGATAGTGCTTACATGTGTTCTGAACCACGTGGCAAACTGCTCATCTTGTAATTTTAAGATCTGGGATTCGGTCAGCTGTGAGTTATTGGAGAGCAAATATTGATGATGTTGCCTGCAAGTGATAATGAGTGTATGATATTACAATATATAATTAACAGTATATTACTAACAAAGTTTAATTAGTATAAACTTACTGAATAAAAGGTCTTAGCTCATCATAGTTAAATAGAATATAGTTGTGTGCTTGTTTGAACTCTATTTCCGACAAATATCTTCCTCTTATAGCATTTTTAGGTGTGGGTCGTCCAGTATTGGAGAATATTGACAAGTTCCCACTAGAAGGCATTTCACCGCCATCATCATGCCATGGAACGCGATTGATTCTCGTTCTCAGATGAGGTTCGAAATAGTACGAGATAAATGTTGAGATCTCCTCAACAATATAGGCCTCACATATCGAAGCCTCAACATGCGCCTTGTTCTTAACCTTTTTCTTGAGATTAAACAAGTACCTGTATTGAATTAATTAAGTATTTTCAATTAAGAAAAACATAGAAAATACTTTTATATATGAATTACATTGCAACTGTAATATCTAACCGTTCGAATGGGTACATCCATCTATATTGGACTGGTCCTCCAGCTTTTGCCTCGAACAGTAGATGTATAGGGAGATGCTCCATTGAGTCAAAAAATGATGGAGGGAATATCATCTCAAGTTTGCATAGTGTCTCGACGATATTCGTTTGAAGCCTCTCAATGTGATCAACATTCAACTTGCTGGAGCATATATCTCTGAAGAAATGACTTATCTCCGTGAGTGCATCCCATATTCCCTTTGGCAACAAATCACGAAAAGCTAATGGGATGAGTGTTTGCATAAACACGTGGCAGTCATGACTCTTCATTCCATACAATCTGCAGTCCTCTATACTAACCAGCCTTGATATGTTCGATGCATGTCCATCCGGAAAACGCAGACTCTTAAGCCATTTGTAGACTAGCAGTTGTGCGTTTTTCTCTAACACGAAGCTTGCTCTTGGTTTTGCGACCCGTGACTCATCATAAACCAACTCCATATTTTTACGGTTACAGTATAAAGCTATATCCAATCTAGCCTTGATGTTGTCCTTTGTCTTCCCCTTCACATCCATGACGACGTTGAAAATATTTTCAAACATGTTCTTTTCGATGTGCATGACGTCAAGGTTATGGCGGAGTAGATTGGTCTTCCAATAAGGAAGCTAAAAAAAGATACTTCGCTTTACCCAATTATGGGTCAAACCAAAACCAGGAAACTTTTGCTTACCTGATTGAAGGCCAAACACAATGTCACCGTACTCTGAGACAACATCATGCAATTCTTCACCAGAAAGACACGGGGATGCAACATCTTTTTCAACTCTGCCAACAAAGAAATCTTTTATGTTCTTTCTGTACCTGTGATGAAGTGGCAAGAAGCGACGGTGACAGTCAAAAAAAGAAGCTTTACCTCCATTTGCTAGCGTGAATGCCTTGTTGTTTTCCATGCAGTATGGACATGCGAGTTTCCCATGCGTGCTCCAACCAGAAAGCATTCCATAAGCTGGAAAATCATTGATAGTCCACATCAATGCCGCCCTCATAAGGAAATTTTGTTTCCTCGATATATCATAAGTCAGAGCTCTGGAGGATCACAACTGCGCCAACTCATCAATCAACGGTCGAAGACAAACATCTATATTCCGCCCTGGGCTTCTTGGACCAGGTATGACAGTAGATAAAAACATGAACTCCGGCCTCATACACATTCCCGGTGGCAAGTTATAAACTGTGAGTATGACCGGCCAACAAGAATAAGGAGCAGCAAATGACCCAAATGGGTTGAATCCGTCTGTACACAACCCAAGACGCACATTCCTTGATTCAGCTGAAAAGTGAGGATGAACACTGTTAAAGCGTTTCCACGCTTCGCCGTCAGAAGGATGAACCATCACTCCATCAACCGCATGGTGTGCTTGGTGCCATGTCATGTGCTCAACAGTTCTTGGTGACATGAATAACCTCTGCAGTCTAGGTGTGATCGGGAAGTATCTAAGTTTTTTATATGCCACTAGAGTCTTTCCCCTGCCAGTTCTAGGTTTGTAACGGGAATGCCCGCATGTCATGCACTCGGTCATCTTAGCATTTTCAAGGTAGTATAACATGCAGAAGTTAGGGCACATGTCAATTTTCTGGTATCCTAAACCGAGGGGTTTCATCATGGACTTCGCAGTATAGAAGTTGTCTTTCAGCCTATTCCCTTCAGGTAAAATGCTTCTTGCCCATTCAATAATCTTGTCATACCCGGCCTCACTCAACCCGTGATCTGACTTGATGGTGAACACCTGTGCTACGACCGATAATTTACTGTGGTTCGTGCAGCCATCCCATAATGGTTCGTCAGAATCTTTCAACAAATCAAAAAACCTAGCTGCATCTACATTAGGTTCTTCTTCTACGATTGGACATTGACTGCCATTACCTTGATTCATTCTCATTGCATCCATAACCATATTTCTGTAAGGATTAGTGTTGTCATTTGTCGTTTCATGCACGTTGCTAGCACTAGAAGTAGACCCAACCACCGTTTCTTCCATTCTCCTCTCACTCTCGCTAACAAATACTTCTCCATGTGCATACCAACATTGGTAATTCTCCATAAACCCTTTGTGTAGAAGATGCATCATTACAACATCTTGATGCAAATACTTTTTATTTTCACACTTCCTGCATGGACACCTAATACCGCCTCCAGTAAAATTTCTGGGAATAGATGTTGCGAAATTAATAAAACCCTGAACCCCGTTACAATAATCCATCCTCCGCAATCCTTGGAGTGAATCTCGATACATCCATGAACGATCATCCATGACTTATATCGAACCTCTATAAAATTATGATGATATCATGTATTAATTAACTAAGTTAGGTAAATAAACTTGTAAAAATATTACTTTACCTCGAGATTATCCAACAAACCAATCACAACTTCTCATAAATATTAAATATTCATTATCATTTATCAACGTCCATACGAATTAAAATATATAAATTTAAAGAAATTACCACTCCGCAATACCATTGATAAAACTTTAAACGGACCCATTAAGCAAGCTATTAATTATTTCAAAATAGCACATGTAATTCGGTAATTCCATAAAGAAATAACAATTTACAAACAAATAAAATCTTACAAAATCTAAAACAAACCATAACAGGTACAAAATTATACATTCATATACTACAAGTTTGTTTGAGAAATAACAATAAAACATGTACATCTACTAACAAAATACATATACTAAAAAAACAATAAAATTGGCATTTAATTAAATGTTAAAATTTAAAAAGATATAATTACTTACAAAAACTGATAAAATCCGTCGGTAAATCAGAACACGGATGCTGTGACCACAAAACTTCAAGAAATATAACTTGTTGTGCTGATATGAGGAAGATTTTTTTTGGGGGGGGGGAGGTGGGGCTGGTTGTTTGCAGATGGGAAGAGTTGGGATGAGGAAGAAGAAGGAGAAATAAACTCCGTCGGTGATTACATTGGTGATTCTGACGGAAACATAGACACGTCACCGTACGGATCTGCCATTTCAAATCCCTCGGTGAGTTCGTCGGTAATTCAAACGGCGAACCGGTCGCATCACTGTACGGGCACTGTACGGGCTGTCGTTTTGAATCCGTCGGTGATTCCGTCGGAAAAAAATAACCCGCCAAAACCTCCACGTCAGCGACCCGCTTTTTTTTTAAATTCGGAAAATTTTCCGTCCGTAATTACAGACTGAATTACAGACGGAAAGTGGCCGTCGGTAATTTCAACCTCAAAATACCGACAGAAATATTCCGTCGGTAAAGCCGTTGGTATTTAGCGAATTTCTGGTAGTGAAAGAATGATGATAAAATTTGATAAATAAAAAATTTCAATTAAAAAAATAAAAAGAGAAAAGCAAATAAGAATCATAAAAATGAGAATCAAATTTAATATAAAATCAAATTATAACGGGTGAAATTGAAAACAAAAATATTCAAAACAAAATATATAGCAATTAAAAGTTTGAGGATCCAATTTGTTATAATCAACAAATAATATGATATTTCTAATTTTTTCACAATTTCTGGAAAGTATTTTCCGCCTAAAATAAAAGAAAAATACTTTTTTAAAAATAAAACTAATTTTTTTTACTAAAAAATATTTTTTATTGATTAATTTTTTTAATAGTAAATAAATATAAAAAAATTTAAAATTTATTTTTTTAAAAATTATTTTTCGTCAAACAAAAGGAGGAATAGTTATGACTACCCCTATCTTAAAGTGCAGATCAGGTTGAACAAGTGGCAATAATCTATTGGTTACTTGGATCAGCTGGTCACCATGTCACAAAAAGATTTAAAATTCTCCTATCATTTACTCACGTTGTAATATTGGTACTTTCTCATAAATTTGTTTAAAAAAAAAAACTGAGTGAAATGCATTTCTTTATTTATTTAATGTAATTGTATGATTTCTTATGTAATGTAATTGTAATCCCTAGCATAATGCATATTCTAGGGCAAGCACATCAACTCAAGAGCAAAGTAACTCGATGAAATAGCAAAAGAAAAAGATTTGAAGGACTGAAATAAAATAAAACCACAAAAGAAGGATGAAGAAAGTAACCGTAATCTGGATGCCACCAAAAACCTAGTTCTTTTAGCTTTTATTTATTTATTTAATATTGTAATAGTGATTACCTCATTGAGTGTGACACAGACATGATCATCATAGATAATTTATTTTTAATTGCTTGAGTTTCATCCTTTATTGTGTTCATTCCAGTAATTCTATTTCTTTGCAAGTCTTTTCCTTTTTTTTTTTATTTAAAAAAAGAATAAAACTAAAAAAAACTTTGACCGATCATAGCTTAGATTAATTAATTATATTTGTTGTTGGAAGCGAGCTAAGTGATTATCCTGAACCTTTCATTCGTTTTTTTTTTTTTTTGAATTAGTGTGGGGTGTTCGGGCCAGCTTGCGCGCACCATGACTATTCCCCACGGCCCACTGAACACCCTATAAGCCCAGTAAGCAGGTAAAGCACCGCGGGGATGACAGGCACATAAAAAAAATCGAACTCAGGACGGCAGAAAAAAACAAACCCCCACGTACCGCTGGAGCACGACCCGTTTCTTTATTTGCTAGGTGAGTGCTTTTATACATTTATTTTTTGTTTGCCACTGTCTCTATATGATCTTAATTATGTCATCAAAATGCATTTTTAATGGGAATTACTGCTTTAACTCACAAGTGTCAGTTAGAATCCTTATACCTTGCCTTGTTGCTTTTGAAGCTGGATTCCATACAGAGCTAAAGGCCTTCTCCTTTTCTTCCTCCCGCTATTTCATTGAGCATTCAGTACCAGTGCCTTTCGCACATATTTTCCCAAATTAAGGTAATGATATTCCTATTCCCATTCTCTCTGCGCCTGTTTTACTTGTAGTGACTCACTCTCACGTTCTGTATCCTTATTTCTCTGATTTTCAGACCTGCGGAAAATGGCTCTCGAAAGTGCTGGTGGATCCATTATAGCTATGCTAGCAGAACTCATGGTGGAACCAGTAGGAAGGCAGTTCCGTTACATGTTCTGTTTCAACAATTTTGTTGAAGAATTCAAAGAACAAAAGGAGAACCTTGCTTTAGCACTAGATGGTCTGCAAAAAGAAGTCGAAGCTGCTGAAAGGAATGCTGAAGAAATTAAGAAAGGTGTCAAAAAGTGGATGGAAGATGCAAACAGCAAAATTGAAGGTGCGAAGCCCTTGGAAAATGAAATAGGAAGAAATGGCAAATGCTTTACTTGGTGCCCAAACTGCATGCGACAATTCAAGTTAAGCAAGGCACTGGCCAAGAAGTCGGAGACTTTCAGAAAACTTCTAGAAAATAGCACAAAGTTTACAAAAGTGTCCGACATAGCTCATCCTCAGCCCATAGAATTTCTCCCATCAAAGGAATTCACGTCCTCAAAATCGTCAGAAGAAGCTTTCGAACAGATTATGGATGCTCTCAAAGATGACAAAGTCAATATGATCGGACTGTGCGGCATGGGAGGGGTGGGTAAAACCACCCTGGTGAAAGAAGTAGGCAGGAGAGCCAAAGAGTTGCAGCTTTTTCCTGAAGTTTTGATGGCTACGGTGTCGCAGAATCCAAATGTCACAGACATTCAGCACCAAATGGCAGATAAGTTAGGTCTGAATATTAAAGAAAAGAGTACTAATGCAGGGAGAGCAGATCGATTATGGCAGAGACTGAAGCAAGTGGAGAAGATGCTTATTATCCTAGATGATGTTTGGAAATATATTGACTTGAAAGAGATAGGGATCCCATTTGGTGATGATCACAGGGGTTGTAAAATACTTCTCACAACACGTCGTACAAATGTATGTTCTTCTATGAAATGCCAGCAAAAAGTGTCCTTAAGAGAATTACCTGAAAAAGAAGCATGGGATTTATTCAGAATCAATGCAGGTTTACTTGATGGGCACCCTACCTTGAACACAGTGGCAAGGGAGGTTGCGAGAGAATGCCAAGGCTTGCCTATAGCACTTGTGACAGTGGGAAGGGCTCTAAGAGATCAATCTGCACTTCAGTGGGAATTAGCGTGTAGACAGCTCAAAGAATCTCAATTTGCGCGCATGGAACAAATTGACGAAAAAAATAATGCTTATACATGTCTTAAGTTGAGCTATGATTATTTGAAGCTCCAGGAAACCAAGTCATGTTTCGTGCTATGCTGTTTATTTCCAGAAGACTATGACATTCCAATCCAGGACTTGACGAGATATGCAGTGGGCTATGGGTTACATCAAGATGCGGAGCCCATTGAAGATGCAAGGAAACGAGTTTCTGTGGCAATCGAAAACCTCAAAGATTGTTGCATGCTGTTGGGCTCTGAAACTGAAGAACATGTGAAAATGCATGACCTTGTTCGTGATGTTGCTATTCACATAGCATCAGAAGAATATAGATTCATGGTAAAGGCTGGCTTAGGGTTAAAGAAGTGGCAGTGGACGGGTAAAAGCTTTGAAGGCTGTACAACAATTTCGTTAATGGGCAATAAACTAGCAGAACTTCCTGAAGGATTGGTATGTCCACGGCTCAAAGTTCTATTATTAGAAGTGGGTTATGGTTTGAATGTTCCTCAGAGGTTCTTTGAAGGGATGAAAGAAATTGAAGTTTTGTCTCTGGAGGGAGGGCGTTTGTCATTGCAATCACTTGAACTCTCAACGAAACTTCAATTGTTGGTGTTGATCATGTGTGAATGCAAGGACCTCATTTGGTTGAGAAAGCTGCAGAGACTTAAGATTCTTAGTCTTAAGCGGTGCCTCTCCATTGAAGAATTACCTGATGAAATAGGAGAGCTCAAGGAGTTAAGGTTGTTGGATGTGACAAGTTGTGAAGGGCTAAGAAGGATCCCTGTGAATTTGATTGGAAGGTTGAAGAAGTTAGAAGAGCTGTTGATCGGGGATCGCAGCTTTAAGGGATGGGATGTTGTTGGATGTGACAGCACAGGAGGAATGAATGCAAGCCTAACAGAACTAAATTCGTTGTCTCAGTTAGCCGTATTATCATTGTGGATACCGAAGGTTGAATGCATTCCCAGAGATTTTGTTTTTCCAGTTAGCTTGCGCAAATATGATATAATATTTGGGAATCGGTTTGATGCAGGACGATACCCAACCTCGACAAGATTAATTTTGGCTGGTACATCCTTCAATGCGAAGACATTTGAGCAATTGTTTTTACATAAATTAGAATTTGTAAAAGTGAGGGATTGTGAGGATGTTTTCACTCTGTTTCCAGCAAAATTGCGGCAAGGTTTAAAAAATCTAAAGGAGGTGATTGTTCACAGCTGTAAATCATTGGAAGAGGTATTTGAATTGGGTGAGGCTGATGAAGGAAGCAGTGAGGAGAAGGAGCTGCTGTCATCTTTAACACTGTTAAAGCTGCAAGAGTTACCTGAGCTCAAATGCATATGGAAGGGGCCCACCAGACATGTCAGCCTCCAAAATCTTGTTCATCTGAAAGTTTCAGATCTCAAAAAACTGACATTTATCTTCACACCGTCCCTCGCTCGAAATCTGCCAAAGCTAGAAAGCCTTCGCATAAGTGAATGCGGTGAATTAAAGCATATTATCAGAGAAGAGGATGGTGAAAGGGAAATAATTCCAGAGTCCCCTCGCTTCCCAAAATTAAAAAAAATCAACATATCTTTCTGTTCTTCACTGGAATATGTCTTCCCTGTCTCCATGTCTCCAAGTCTTACGAACCTGGGACAGATGAGGATTGCTCGTGCTGACAATTTAAAGCAAATATTTTACGGTGGAGAAGGAGATGCACTCCCCAGAGATGGCATCATCAAGTTCCCTCGGCTAAGAGAATTGTCTCTTTGGCTCCAATCTAATTACAGCTTTTTAGGTCCAAGGAATTTTGATGCTCAATTGCCTTTGCAAAGATTAACCATTGAAGGCCACGAAGAAGTGGGTAATTGGTTGGCACAGCTACAAGTACGTAATTTATATTTCTCCACTAATTTAAATTGTCAATTGCGATAATTTATTCTTTCTTCCTCCCAATTTCTAAAAGTAAAGTAATTGATAAATGCTTATTTTTATTTTTTTATGATTTGTTTTTTTATGTAAACATATATAAATATAAGAAACTTAACTGCCTCATTGTTGTCTGCGTTATTAAAAATTAATCATATGGAAGAACATATTATCTGTTAGATTTAACTGCCTCATTTGAAATATAAGAAACTTAATACCAACAATTAATCATAGAAATCATATTAGCTTATTTTGTGTTCAAATATTTAATTCAATTAAAATATCTTTAAAAATTTATTAACTTTATAACTAAAATAAAAATATTAGTTACTATTTTTATTTTTATTTTTTACATGAAACTAATTATTAGGAGTTGTAGTAACCTTTTTTCGCAAAAATCTAATTATTATTTAACTTATCTCTAATTAAGAAAAAAACTGAAACGATAATATGTAATCCTGTTTTTTCTTTTTTTTTCTCATCATATAAATTGTTTTTATGAGTGAAAAAATATAATATTGTTCTCTGATAAGATGGTCGTCCATGGGCAGCAAAACGGCTTCTTACAAAGATTAGAATTTGTACGAGTGGACGATTGTGGGGATGTTCGCCCTCCGTTTCCAGCAAAATTGCTGCGAGCTTTGAAAAATCTAAAGGAGGTGATTGTTTGGGGCTGTAAATCATTGGAAGAGGTATTTGAATTGGGTGAGCCTTATGAAGGAAGCAGTGAGGAGAAGGAGCTGCCGCTTCCATCATCTTTAACCAGGTTACAGCTTGTTGTGTGTGGTCCCGCACCATGTGATGGTGGGACCACCACATTAATTAGTAAGAGACAGCAAGGCAAGGCTGTCTCTTTGAATTAATATAGGAGCTGCCACTGTAGATGGCAGTAGCTGTTTTTGAACAAAAGAGAGAAGAGAAAACCGAGAGAAAGAAAGGAAGAAGAGGCAGCAGAGCAGTCTGTCTTCTTTCTTCGATTTCCAGTTCGTTCACCGTTGGATCGGGCTGAGATTTGGACAGCAGCTTCTAGACACATTACTCTTGATTCTGAACGGTTGGATTGAAGATTGGTGGTGTGGAAGCTGGTCGTTTTGACAGAAAACGGGGCTGTCAGTGTTGTGAGCTTTTCTCTAACATTACTCTCTTTAATCTTGTTGTAATCCGAGAATAAGTTGTTCTTGATGATATATATGTTGTAGCCCTTAGTTGAATCTGAGGAAGAACAATTGTGAACCCATTATTTGTGATAGTGGAAGTTTTTAGGTGGACTCCGGTCCCGTGGTTTTTCCCGCATCGGGTTTTCCACGTAAAAATCTTGGTGTTGATTTGTGTGATTGTTGCATTATATTTGTTCATTGTTTGATTCTGTTTTTACTGCACAAAGAGGGAAAAGGATTGGGACTTGTGAATTGTGAATTGTATTCCGCTGAATTGATCCGGTTAGTTGTCCCTAGTTTTCCCAACAAAGTGGTATCAGAGCATTTGGTTGTGTAGATTGAATTCTTGTGCAGTTAAAATGGAAAAGGAAGATTCGGGCATGATAAAGCTCACTTCCTCAAATTATTTTTTATGGAAAACAATGATGGAGGATCACTTATATTGCAATGATTTAGCTTTGCCGATTGAATGTAAAGGAATAAAGCCTGATGATATGGATGATGCAAAATGGAATGGACTAAATAGAAAGGCTACCGCTAATGTTAGAAAATGGGTATCTTCTAAGTCCATTAATCACATTTCTCAAGAACATGACTGCTATACAGTTTGGAAGATGTTGGAAGAAACCTTTGCCAAGGAGAGTGCACAAAACAAGGTTTTTGTAATTAGAGACCTTGTGAATTTGAAGTATAGAGATGGTGAAGATGCTTCGGTGCATATAAATGTATTCCAAGGGTTCTTGAATCAGCTGTCATTGATGAACCTTGAGTTAGCCGATGAAATGCAAGCATTAATCCTATTGAGTTCATTGCCGGATAGTTGGGAGACTTTAGTGGTGTCACTTAGCAATTCTACTCCGAATGGAAAGCTCACTTTGAAAACAGTGAAGGATTGTATCCTCAATGAAGAGAAGAGGAGGAAAGGGACAAGCATTTCCGAGTCTCATGCACTTGTTACAGAAAGTCGAGGGAGAAGTCAAAGCAGGTTCTCTCACGGCAAGCAAGATGGAGAATCCAGCCATAGAAAAGGCAAATGGAAGCCAAGAGGAAGATCTCAGTCAAGAAAGGGTTTTAAGTGTTATTATTGTGACAAGCCTGGGCATATGCAAAAGGATTGCAGAAAGTATAAAAGAGATAAAAAGGGTAGAGATGAAGACAAGAATGAAGAGAATGGTACAGCTGCAGTTGTGTTTGATGGTGATGTTGCCATTGTTTGTGATGATGGTTATGTTAATCTTGCATGTCAAGATACCACCTGGGTTGCAGATTCAGCAGCTTCTTACCATGTTACACCCCGACATGATTTTTACACATCCTATACAGCTGGTGACTTTGGTCAAGTTAGGATGGGAAATCAAGGGATGGCTAGTGTTGTGGGCATTGGAGATATTTGGTTGGAAACCAATACTGGGTGCAAGTTGCTACTCAAAGATGTTAGGCATGTGCCTGATATGCGCCTACATTTAATCTCTACAGGTACTCTTGATAAAGAAGGCTATCACAGTTACTTTGGAGATGGTAAATGGAAGCTCTCCAGAAATTCCCTAATTGTTGCTAAAGGGAAGAAGATGGGTCTCTACATGTCACAAGCCAAGGTGATCAAAGGGGAGGTGAATGCAATTGAAGATTGCTCTACTGATCTATGGCATAAGCGGCTTGGACATTTGAGTGAGAAAGGTCTTGGCATCCTTGCCAAGAAGAACTACCTTCCATTGAAAGGTATGAACTTGAACACATGTACTCATTGTTTAGTTGGTAAACAACATAGAGTTGCATTTCAAAGATCACCTTCACATAGAAGGTCACATGTTCTTGATTTAGTTCATACTGATGTTTGCTCTATGATTGATAAGTCTCTTGGAGGTGCATTGTACTTTGTTAGTTTTATTGATGATCACTCCAGGAAGATTTGGGCCACTTGTTTGAAATCCAAAGATCAGGTGCTTGATGTCTTCAAGGATTTCCATGCCAGAGTTGAAAGAGAAACTGGCAGAAAGCTTAAATGTGTTCGAGCAGACAATGGTGGTGAATACAGAGGTCCTTTTGAAAAGTACTGCAGGGAACAAGGTATCAAGTTGGAGAAGACAGTTCCTAAGACTCCACAGCAGAATGGAGTGGCTGAGAGAATGAACAGAACCATTGTTGAAAGAATTAGATGTATGCTCTCTCATGCAAAACTGCCTAAGTCCTTTTGGGGTGAGGCAATGAAAACTGCAGTTGCCATGATCAACCTTTCTCCATCAGTTCCTCTTGAGTTTGATGTTCCAGATAGAGTTTGGAAAGGAAAGGATGTTTCCTATGCACACTTGAGAGTGTTTGGATGCAGAGCATTTGTACATGTTCCAAGGGATGAAAGGTCTAAGCTTGACAGCAAGACAAAGCAGTGTATTTTCTTGGGATCTGAAGATGATGAGTTTGGCTATAGGTTGTGGGATCCAAAGGAGAAGAAAATTGTGAGAAGCAGAGATGTTATCTTCTTTGAAGATCAAACCATTGAAGACTTTGAACTGAAGGAGAAAACAGAGTCTACAACTTTTATTCCATCTAATTCCAATCCAAGACCTACTCCACAGTTACCTTTGATGCCTGCTAATCATGGGGGAGATTTGCAAAATGATGATAATGGTGGTTTTCCTGTTGAGCCATTAGTTGGTGATCATGAATCAACTAATGATGATATTGATGTTATTCCTGAACAGGTTATGCAGGAAGCTCCAGATGAGCCACAATTGAGGAGGTCAACCAGACCTCGCCAACCTTCCACCAAATATTCTCCTCATGAGTATGTGCTGGTTACTGACGGGGGAGAGCCAGAATGCTTTGATGAAGCCATGTCACATGAGAAGAAAAGTGAGTGGTTGCAAGCAATGCAAGAAGAGATGAAATCCTTGCATGAAAACCATACTTTTGAGTTAGTGAAGCTTCCTAAAGGTAAGAGAGCACTCAAGAACAAATGGGTGTTCAGGTTGAAAATTGATGAACATTGCTCACAACCAAGGTACAAGGCAAGATTGGTTGTGAAAGGCTTCGGTCAGAAGAAGGGTATTGATTTTGAAGAAATCTTTTCACCAGTGGTCAAGATGTCTTCAATCCGAGTTGTACTTGGCTTAGCTGCTAGTTTGAATCTTGAAGTTGAGCAACTTGATGTGAAAACTGCCTTTCTCCATGGTGATTTAGATGAAGAGATCTACATGGAACAGCCTGAAGGGTTTGAAGCAAAAGGCAAAGAGCAGTTAGTTTGCAAGTTGAAAAAGAGCCTATATGGGTTAAAGCAAGCTCCAAGACAATGGTACAAGAAGTTTGATTCTTTCATGGTGGACCATGGTTATGACAGGACCACTTCTGATCATTGTGTATTTATGAAAAGGTTTCCAGATGGAAACTTTATTATTCTCTTGTTGTATGTGGATGATATGTTGATTGTTGGCCATGATGCTAAGAAGATTCAGATTTTGAAGGAAGAGTTAAGCAAGTCTTTTGCAATGAAAGACTTAGGACCAGCAAAACAGATTCTTGGCATGAAGATCACACGTGACAGGAAGAAGGAGAAACTTTGGCTATCTCAGGAGAGATATGTTCAAAAGGTACTTGAGAGATTCAACATGAGCAACTCCAAACCGGTTTGTTCTCCACTTGCAAGCCACTTTAAACTAAGTTCTAAGCAGTGTCCTTCAAGTGATGAAGAAAGAGATGAGATGGAAAAGGTTCCTTATGCATCCGCAGTTGGTAGCTTGATGTATGCCATGGTTTGCACAAGGCCGGATATAGCTCATGCAGTTGGTGTGGTCAGTCGGTTCCTCTCAAATCCTGGTAAAGAACACTGGTCAGCAGTGAAATGGATACTCAGGTATCTCAAAGGTACTTCTAGTTTCAGCTTATGTTTTGGTAATGATAAACCTGTGTTGGATGGATACACAGATGCAGATATGGCTGGTGATGTTGATTCTAGAAAGTCCACATCAGGATACTTGATGAAGTTTGCAGGGGGAGCAGTCTCATGGCAATCAAGGTTGCAAAAATGTGTGGCATTATCCACTACTGAGGCTGAATATATTGCTCTTACTGAAGGGGGCAAAGAGTTGTTATGGATGAAGAAGTTCTTACATGAACTTGGCCTAGTTCAAGAGAACTTTGTGTTGCACTGTGATAGTCAAAGTGCAATCCATCTCAGTAAGCATCCTACTTTTCACTCTCGATCAAAACACATTGAGGTTAGATATCAATGGATTCGAGATGCTATGGAGATGAAGTCATTTGTTGTTGAGAAGATCCATACCAATAACAACGTGTCAGACATGATGACCAAACCTCTACCGAGAGAGAAGTTTGAGTTTTGCAGAAGGGAGGCAGGCTTGTCAGAGCCTCCTAAATTGAAGCTTACATGTTGATCGCCAGTATGGCGAATTCCTCACATGGTGCGTGAGGGGGAGATTTGTTGTGTGTGGTCCCGCACCATGTGATGGTGGGACCACCACATTAATTAGTAAGAGACAGCAAGGCAAGGCTGTCTCTTTGAATTAATATAGGAGCTGCCACTGTAGATGGCAGTAGCTGTTTTTGAACAAAAGAGAGAAGAGAAAACCGAGAGAAAGAAAGGAAGAAGAGGCAGCAGAGCAGTCTGTCTTCTTTCTTCGATTTCCAGTTCGTTCACCGTTGGATCGGGCTGAGATTTGGACAGAAGCTTCTAGACACATTACTCTTGATTCTGAACGGTTGGATTGAAGATTGGTGGTGTGGAAGCTGGTCGTTTTGACAGAAAACGGGGCTGTCAGTGTTGTGAGCTTTTCTCTAACATTACTCTCTTTAATCTTGTTGTAATCCGAGAATAAGTTGTTCTTGATGATATATATGTTGTAGCCCTTAGTTGAATCTGAGGAAGAACAATTGTGAACCCATTATTTGTGATAGTGGAAGTTTTTAGGTGGACTCCGGTCCCGTGGTTTTTCCCGCATCGGGTTTTCCACGTAAAAATCTTGGTGTTGATTTGTGTGATTGTTGCATTATATTTGTTCATTGTTTGATTCTGTTTTTACTGCACAAAGAGGGAAAAGGATTGGGACTTGTGAATTGTGAATTGTATTCCGCTGAATTGATCCGGTTAGTTGTCCCTAGTTTTCCCAACACAGCTGTACCAGTTACCTGAGCTCAAATGCATATGGAAGGGGCCTACCAGCCATGTCAGCCTCCAAAGTCTTGCTGATCTGCATTTGGATTCTCTGGACAAACTGACATTTATCTTCACACCGTCCCTCGTTCAGAGTCTACCAAAGCTAGAAAGCCTTCGCATAAGTGAATGCGGTGAATTGAAGCATATTATCAGAGAGGAGGATGGTGAAAGGGAAATAATTCCAGAGCCTCCTTGCTTCCCAAAATTAAAAACTATCAGCATAGAAAAGTGTGGTAAACTGGAATATGTCCTCCCTGTCTCTGTGTCTCCAAGCCTTCTGAACCTGGAAGAGATGCGGATTTTTAATGCTCATAATTTAAAGCAAATATTTTACAGTGTAGAAGGAGATACACTCACCAGAGATGGCATCATCAAGTTCCCTAAGCTAAGAAAATTGTCTATTTCAAATTGCAGCTTCTTTGCTCCAAAGAATTTTGCTGCCCAATTGCCTTCCTTGCAAATTCTAGAAATTGATGGCCACAAAGAATTGGGAAATTTGTGTGCACAGATCCAAGTACGTCCTTTATATTTCTCCAATAATTGTTTTCCTTTTTAATCTAAATTGTCAACTTCAATACATGTTGATTTCTTCCTTTAAATTTCTGAAACTGAAGTAATTGATAAGTGGAGATAAATCCTTTAGCCATCCACTAAATTGAAAAGGAGTTGTCTAATTGTATCATTCCTTGTCTCTTGATAGAGGGCTTAAGAAGTAAGAAATTAATTATTGTAATGAAATCCTACCTAGATTTTTCAATCTTTATGCTTTCCCAGTTTGAGTGAAATTGAGGCTCTTCCCCCAATTAATGGAAGTATTTGAAGAGGAAGATAAACCTCCATCTGCTAATATTGAGTTGATTGTTTCAGTCCTGCAGCTTATGATTTCATATTCCCATGCCTACTTCTATCCTTTTGTTGATAAGTTTTTTTGCTGAAGTTTATATGGACAATTCGTTCATCTATTTACCAAAATTATATAGTTCAAAAGTGCACAAAATTTCTTTTGATGCAGGGGTTGACAAATTTGAAAGAATTAAGCTTGAGGTCTCTGCCTGACATGAGCAAATTGACTACTTTGGAGGTAATCTATCTGGATAAAAATTAGACAAGTTTGTCCACTAAAACAACTTTGCACGTAATAAAAAATGCTTTTTATACAAAAGTACATCAAATAACTTCACAAAAAAATTATTAACATATAAGAGCATAAATTTTGTGTTGAAAATTATTATTACAATATCTTTAAAAATTTATTAACTTTATAACTAAAATAAAAATATTAGTTACTATTTTTATTTTTATTTTTTACATGAAACTAATTATTAGGAGTTGTAGTAACCTTTTTTCGCAAAAATCTAATTAATATTTAACTTATCTCTAATTAAGAAAAAAACTAAAACAATAATATGTAATCTCTAAAAAGTATTTAATCCTGTTTTTTTCTATTTTTTTCTCCTATTTATACATCATATAAATTGTTTTTATGAGAGTGAAAAAATATAATATTGTTCTCTGATAAGATGGCCGTCCATGGGCAGCAAAACGGCTTCTTACAAAGATTAAAATTTGTACGAGTGGACGATTGTGGGGATGTTCGCACTCCGTTTCCAGCAAAATTGCTGCGAGCTTTGAACAATCTAAAGGAGGTGATTGTTGACAGCTGTAAATCATTGGAAGAGGTATTTGAATTAGGTGAGCCTGATGAAGGAAGTAGTGAGGAGAAGGAGCTACCGCTTCTGTCATCTTTAACAGAGTTACGGCTGTCATGTTTACCTGAGCTCAAATGTATATGGAAGGGGCCATCTAGACATGTCAGCCTCCAAAGTCTTAATCGTCTGAATTTGGAGTCTCTCAACAAACTGACATTTATCTTCACACCGTCCCTCGCTCGAAGTCTGCCAAAGCTAAAAAGACTTTACATAAGTAAATGCGGTCAATTGAAGCATATTATCAGAGAAGAGGATGGTGAA
This sequence comes from Populus trichocarpa, assembly GCF_000002775.5. NCBI lineage: Eukaryota > Viridiplantae > Streptophyta > Magnoliopsida > Malpighiales > Salicaceae > Populus > Populus trichocarpa. The sequence continues at coordinate 45,293,426 of NC_037285.2, read as the reverse complement.
AGGGAAACAATTCCAGAGTCTCCTGGGCAGGATGGTCAAGCTTCACCTATCAACGTTGAGAAGGAGATAGTGCTTCCTAATCTAAAGGAGTTGTCGCTAGAACAATTATCAAGTATTATCCGTTTTAGTTTCGGATGGTGTGATTATTTCTTATTCCCTCGTTTGGAGAAGTTGAAGGTCCATCAATGTCCAAAGCTGACCACAAAATTTGCTACTACACCAGATGGTTCAATGAGTGCTCAATCAGAGGTGCTGCTGATTTGACTTGATTTCTTGCCTCTCTTTTAGTGTGTTTGTTTCTTGTTTCTCTCAATAATAAGATTTACAAGTTAAATGAGCATGCCATGCTTGAATTGGTTTACAGGTACCTGAAGTAGCTGAAGATTCAAGCATTAATAGAGAGTGGACCAGAAATATGGGGTGGAAAGAAGATGGAGACTCATGTCTTTGAGCTGTGAATATATTTGGACTTGATGCTGTACTATTTGTTCAAAAGTTTGATATCATGTTTTCCTAGCAGAACAATCTCATGTTGAATGGTGGTTAACTGTTACATGATTTCAAGGTTGGTGCTGCGAATATGTTTTAGATTTGGTGGGAAATAATTCCAACTGTTCCATTGGCAATGGGATACAAATTGGCTTCACATTGCTGAAGAAGTTAGAAGAATTGTTGACAGCACAGGAGTAATGTCATGTTGTGTATTTAGTCATTACTGTGCGAACCTCAAAAAAACAATGTTGCTTGCCCATTATCGTACAAGCCTCCAGAAGTAAGGGCGCATGTTTGCTTGCCCATTTGTGTTTCTTTTGGTTTAATGTGTGGACTTTCATGCGTTCTCCTTTCTACGACTTGAGTATTTTCTGCATCAGCATGTTTTCTCTGCAGTTTGATGTTCTGTTTCTAATGCATAATGCATTTTTAAAAATGTTATTGTATGAGCATGTGAATATATTTGGGCATTCAAATCTCCAGATGACTGAGACTTGATGCTGAACTCTTTGTTCAAAAGTTTGATACTGATATCATGTTTTCCTAGCAGAGCAATCTTATGTTGAATGGTTTTTTCGAGCAGATACTTTTAATCTTAAAGGTCACTTTTCTCCTTCTTCTTCTTTTTAATCTTAAAGGTCACTTTTTCTTACCAAGAATAAATAATTCTTATTTTTATAAACACGTCATGAAAATAGAGTTTATTCATATAAAATATTAAAAAAACATATAGATATTAAAAAAAATCATTAAAATCAACCATTTTTTATGGCAAAAATCAGTGCCAACTGAGACTGTAAAACCCCGGGTAATATTATTGATATTAATAAAAGTCAAGATTACGAAAAATGAGGAAAAGTGATAAATTAAATTATAAGAATGATGATATATTCGAGAATCTGAATTGAAATGTTTTGTTCGGGTGTTAAAATATATATAAAAAATAAATATAAATAAATAAACATGAAAATGTGAATAAAATTTTTATGGAAATGAATTTCATGAAACTGAAAATACTAACGAGTAACTGAGTGAAATTTGAAATAATCTGGATAAAATTTGGTATAAACAGGCATTAGAATTCAAGAAATTTTACCCAAAAATCATAAAATTTACTATTAAGGAATATAGAAGGTATTTTTAAAAAGTTAAGTAATTATATGTGTGTAGGGGGAAAGAAAAAATTGAGGGATGTGGAAGGTATTTAAAAAAAAGAGTTATATATATATATATGAGTGCAAATGAGTGTGCTATAAGGAAACAAAAAAAAAACTTGCTTTTTAAGCATTCGGTCAGGAGAGGAAAAACAAATTCAAGCAAGGAAAATTTCTCAATTTAAAAATGTTAAAGCTTTGGTTATTGCTTGGTAAGATGTCCTCACACTTTTAAATAAGATTCTCGAAGAATTTATGCTTTAAATTGATTGAACTTTGTGAAATGAGGAATTAGGGTTCATGATAAATTTTAGAGAAAATTACAATTGATTGTGAAATTGTGTTAAGATTATTGAAGTGAGTAGGGAAAGTAAGAAATTATGGTAATTAAAGCAAAATTTTAGGTGTTCTTGAAGAAGGGATTTTTGGAAAAATAATAATAAGAAAAATAAAAATTTAAGAGTTTTGATAAGATGATGAGATTGTGTAAGAAAGAGATGATATTAATGTTAAAGAGTGAATAGATCATGAAATTTTTTTATGTTTTTCTTTGATTTAAATTACGGTAAAAATTAAATAAATAAATTTAAAGAATATATATATTGATTTGAATGATGAAATGAATTGTGTTACAATGTGGAAATTGAAAGAATAGGAAGGAAATTTACAAAATGATTTTATTTTGGCAAATAAAAGGATAATTGGAATGATTTTATTTATTGAGTGTTTCAATATGGAAAGTAGAATAATGATGTGATATACTTGTCAATTCAAGAGAGGCTGCCAGACCGACACCACAGCAGGAAATTTCAGCTCGAGCTTAGTCATCAGGTAATTACACGGTACCTGAATTTATTATTGGTCAATATGTATTTTTATTTGATTAATTATGGTTGATAAATATGAAATTATTATATACTGTTTACTTTAGAAAATAAGATATGCGATGTGATGAATTAATTCTTGAACTAATGGGATTAATGCCTTGGTGAATGGGCGTGATAAGAAATTAATTCTCTAGTTAATGGGATTAGAACCCTGGTGAATAGGCAAATCGTTGAACTAATTCCTGAATTAATGGGATTAATGTCCCGGTGAATGGGCATGATGAGGAATTAAGTCTTTGGTTAATGGGATTAGTACCCTAGTGAATGGGTAAATCGTTGAACTAATTCCTGATTTAATGGAATTAGTGCCCTGGCAAATAGGCGAGATGAATAATTAATTTTCCTAGTTAATGGGATTTGTGAAGCCTGAGAATAAAGTATGCAAAAAAAAAAAAAAGTGGGGGGGGGGGGAGTTTATAATAATTAAAAAAAAATGTTGTTATATATATATATATAAAATAGAAGGGGCTAAAATAAGAAAAAGGGAGAAAGTTGGGACCAAAATGAATTAAGAAGAGATGGGACTATAAATAACCATCCCTTCTCTCATTCATGACCGGGGGAGGTAACAAAAAGAAAAGGGGAGGGAAATTTTTCAGATTTTCCTTCACCAAGCTTAAGAGAAAACACCTATATTTCTATACCTACACAAACCTTAGATTTTCTACGTGGGGAGACAAACCGGGGCAGGAGATTTGCAAGAAGAAAAGGTGATAGAATTTATAAGAGAAGAGGGAGTGGGAGGCCGGCTGCTTGTAGAGAAGAAAGGGGTTAGGAAACTTTAATCAAATCAGAAATCAAACCTAAATTTCCTCCAGGTATGAAGTTCTAAACCAATTGGGAAAGCCAAATTAAATTCATGCAAGAATTGTGCATTAATTTGAAGTTTGAAAAATTAGGGTCTTTGAGTAAAATTTGGGGAAATGTGGAATTAATTGGAACTAAATGAGTTGAGCAGCATAGGTTGCCTAAAAAGGATGGAATTATGCAAAGAAGATTTCAACAAAAACCAAAGACCATGGGGAAATAGTGGCCAGCCATGAGATTGTTAGGAAAGAAAGGAAATTGTGATAGTTGCGTTGTTTTCCTTATTGCAAAATTGAAACAGGTTTCAGGAGGTGAATGATAAGGAAATGTGGTGATTGAGTGTGTATATATATAAATATAAAAAAAAAAAAAGAGAAGGAACTGATTTTAAAGGACCGGCCACTGGAGGGGAAGAAAAAAAAACAGAGGAGAACGTATGACTCCCCTGTTAATTAATTAGGTGTGTTGCTATAGTGTAGTTACAAATTGTAACTTATAAGGGAGAGGAACCTACGTTCCAGGTAAGGTGAAAACATGGCTGAAATTGGCTGAAATTGATGGGGAAAAAAAAAGGATTGGAAATAAAAATTGTAGGTACCTTCTCCATTGACAAAACACGGCAGATTTGTTGCCCTGGTTCCTGAGAGAATCTGGACCTGAAGATGATAGAATCTAGGGAGGGTCCATTCATAGAAGTTGTAGCCGGAAGTGTTAGCTTTCCAACGAATCTGACCTCGCCTAATTTGGAGTCCTAGAACTCCGGATACAAATGAAAATCTGAGGAGAGGTCAAGCTGCCACCCCTGTTGGCAGTTTCGGCCAAGTCGATAAAACGGCAAAATTTAGCCGTATTAAGGGTAGAATTTGTTTTCTCGCCCTTCACAAAGTGTGTCTTGATCTTCAAAAAGAATAAACGGTAATCAAAATTGAATTTATGATGTCCACTTGGACTACAAATGAGCCGAAAATGTGAAAGGATAATAATGAGGAATGTAAGTGAGAAAGAAAAGATTGGTAAAAGAGAAATGAATATTATTCCCATTGTTGTTGTTGTGTTGTGATATGTGGACTAATATGGAATAATGATGGGTGTTTGTGGTTTCAGGAGGAACCGCGGGAGGAGTACAACAACAACAGGGGAACCCAAGTCGAGCGTCTACAGCAGGTAGGTACTCGGTACCTATATCTCCTCTTGTTAATAATTATTTTAACTAACTATTGAACTATAAAAATTTGGTGCATATTGATGAGGAAAAGAAAGGGGAAAAGGAAAGGTGAAATGGTGGGAAAATAGAAATGAGGACTAAATTTAAATTATAGGTCTTTTTAGAGGAGATGAACAGTAACAATGAATTTTAATAATGATTGTTTCTCGAATTTGATTAGCCTGTCCCTGATATGGGAGGCTAATGATGTTAACCAAGTTGGTTAACATCGGCATTACCGGTACGTGGGAGGAGAAATATAAAAACTTGATTAACTATTCAGGTTCAGAATAGTTAATGATATCGACGGGTGACGTCGATATCGGCAAAATTTATAAACTTGATTAACTATTCGAATTCAGAATAGTTAATGATATCGGCGGGTGACGTCGATATCGGCAAAATTTGTAAACTTGATTAACTATTCAGATTCAGAATAGTTAATGATATCGGCGGGTGTCGTCGATATCGGCAAAACTTATAGACTTGATTAGCTTTCCGAGGTGAAAGCTAATGATGTCAAGAATCCTTGACATCGGCATACCCGAGGACCTCCCAAAGTAGCATAGAACAGTGATTAACTATTTTGGTTCAAAAAAAAAAAATATATATATATATATATATTTAATGACACCAACGGTCGTGTTAGCGTCGGCATTTTCATGAATCTGATTAGTTGACCCCAGGATGGAAAACTAAAGACACTAATGGAGGTCGTTAGTGCCGGTATAGTCTTCCTAATGTGGGGAGAAGTAGTTAAAGGAAATAAACTGGATAATCCTCAAAAGGGATGGTGGTGGTGTATTGAAATTGCATATGACTTAAGTAGGTAGATGTGTTGTATAAATTTCTTCCGTGAATTGTTTGTATTTTAGTTATTTTTAATTATATGGAAAATTTATGTTTTGCAGGTCCCTCCCATTCACGTCAGGAATAGAATTTAGGTTCCTTATCCCTTTTGTATAAGTTAGGAACTTAGAGATTTTCATGTAATTTTGTTATGCAGCAAACATGTAACCTGAATAGAATAGTATACTCCTTATATTATTATGTTTTGGAATATTAATGTATTAATCTATACTTGGAAAAATTATAGCGTAATAGCTTATGTTCAGAACGCTAAATTGTGTTGTGCTTATATATATGAAATTTCAGTGCTTGGATGGTCCTCTTAATTAATAATTTATGCATGTGATATGAGATGGAGATTGAGAATGAAGATTTGTCCTAAGTATATTCTCGAATGAATAAAATGATTGAATGTACCAATCATGGATGTGATTATGGGTGGGATGTGATTATAATTGTGTGCAGGATAAATTGTCGATAACTTGGGATCTCCCGGTATAGGGGAGACTCTGCCGAAATTTCGTTAGAAATTTTGGTGAATTTAACAAAAAAAATAAAAAAATAAAAAAAATTGCTCCATTTGCCCTTTATGTAAGAGTTAAACAAATATATATTGATTGAAATTGTTTTGAGGTTGTTACAGTTGGTATCAGAGCCACTGGTTGAAGTTTCAGGGATTGAAACACTGATGTGAATTTGGAAACATGTTGCAGGATGGCTCGCACCCGACAAGAAGCAAGAGCAGACCCGTCCCCTATGCATGGGAGAGAGTATGGCTCACTATACGGGAATGAAAATGAAGGGGAACCACTGATGGACACGGCCTCCCACCAACCTGCAGCGTCGGTCCATTCAGAGAGGGGAGAATCAGGGGGGCATCAGGATGACCCTGTCTCTCATCGGGAAGAAGTGTTATTGCCTGGAGCAGCAGGTGGTCAAGGACCAGAAGACAGGCCACCACTAGTGGCACCGACGGTCACCCCGAATCCATATTCGGACCCCACATTTCTGGAGCAATTGGTCAAGGCAATAGCAACAGGGATGGCCGCAGGTGCATCCAATTCCACTCCTCGGGTAGAAAGAGTAGTGACCCTGGTTCATTGGGTGAAGGGCATGCGGGAAATGGGTTGCACGACCTATTCAGGGGAAGAAGACGCCGAAGTAGCAGGACATTGGCTGAGGAAGGTAGAAAGGGTCATAGATCAGATGCAAGTGCCAGAGGAAACTCGAGTAGACTGTGTGACCCAGTTGTTAACGGAGAGTGCCCACTCCTGGTGGGAGACTATTAGAGAAAGAAGGGCAAGAGAAGAATTAAGGTGGAAACACTTTCGAGAAGAATTTGAGGAGCGGTACTACTCCTGGCAGCACCGAAAAGAGAAAGAACAGGAGTTCCTGGATCTGAAACAGGGGAATATGACCGTCCTGGAGTATGAGAGGAGGTTTCAGGACTTATCTATTTTTGCCACCACCTATCTTCCCACTGAGCATCATCGGGTAGAACGGTTTCGGGAAGGGCTCAGGCAAGAGCTGAAATTAATTTTGGTGGCTATGCAGTTTCAGTCGGTCCGGGAGTTAGTGCGAGCTGCTCAGGGCATGGAAAGAGTAATGAATGACACCCCAAGGTTAACAAGTGAGCAGAGTCAGACTACGGGATTCAAAAGAAGGGATTTCATACCTCCTATGGGAAGGAATCCTCCTTTGAAGAAAGGAAGGAGCGGGTCATCGTTCGGGCCACTCCCGAAAAAAAGGGGGAGTTTTATTCATGGTGGGAGTTCAGGAGGTGCTAGACACGTTAATGCTGGGGGATCCATAGGAGGTCAGACTCGCCAGGGGACAAGTGTTATAGGGGGGTCCATGGAGTAGAGGAGACCTGTCTACCCGTTATGCATGAGATGTAACCAGAAACACCCCGGGGATTGTTCAGCCACACCAGGAAGATGCTATATTTGTAGAGGGGAAGGACACCGATGGAGGGACTGCCAGTATTTGGAAAGGGGTTGTTTCCATTGTGGGGAAACGGGTCATAAAAAGAAAGAATGTCCGTATAGAGCCACGGAGGGAGTGCATGGACAGGGGATAACTACCCAAAGCCAACAACAGTCAGTGACAGTTGATCGGCCCGTACGACCTACTCAGTCAGGGACAAGTGCCAATAAAAGTCGACCCAGATTCCAGGAGGAAAGAACTCGAGGCAGGATATACCATATGACTCAAGAAGATGTGGGGGCAATGCCAAATGTCGTAGCAGGTACACTACAATTGGGTTTAATACAAGTTTATGCTTTAATTGATCCTGGGGCCAGTCATTCTTTTGTGGCCCATCGAATTATCAGTAATTTAAATGTGTTACCAAGTAGATTGAAGGTCGGGATGGTAGTTAGTACACCTTTGGGGAAAAATATAAACATTGATGAGGTTTACAAGGGAGTGATACTATACATTGAGGGGGTAGAACTAAGGGTAAACCTCATGCCTTTAGAATTATATGATTTTGATTTGATTTTGGGAATGGATTGGTTGAGTAGATATAGGGCACAGGTAGATTGTTTCACAAAGACCGTAAGCCTCCAAGATGTGAGTGGTAAAAGAGTAGTATTCATGGGGGAAAGGAGGGTGATTCCAAACTCCATAATCTCGGTCATGACGGCCGGAAAACTGATTAGAAAAGGATGCCCTGCTTGGTTGTCTCATGTGAGAGAATTAAAGAAGGGGAGCATAGAATTAACAAATATCCCAGTTGTAAAAGAATTTCCAGATGTGTTTCCGGAAGAATTACCAGGACTACCTCCAATCAGAGAGATTGAGGTTTCCATTGAGACTCTTCCAGGAGTCAACCCTATAGCACAGACCCCTTATAGAATGGCCCCTATAGAACTAGCTGAACTGAAGATCCAACTTCAGGAGTTGCTGGACAAAGGGTTCATACGACCGAGCAATTCACCTTGGGGAGCCCCAGTGTTATTTGTAAAGAAAAAGGATGGTACGTTCAGGTTATGTATTGACTATCGTCAGCTGAACAAAGTGACGGTAAAGAACAAGTATCCGCTACCACGGATAGATGACCTGTTTGATCAGTTGAAGGGTGCGAGAGTATTCTCGAAGATAGATCTGAGATCGGGGTATCATCAACTAAGAATCAGAGAACAGGACATACAAAAGACTGCCTTTAGAACCCGCTATGGCCATTATGAATTCTTAGTGATGCCTTTTGGGTTAACTAATGCCCCGGCGGTATTTATGGACCTGATGAATCGAGTGTTTCGGTTTTATTTAGATAAATGTGTGGTGGTGTTTATTGATGATATACTGGTATATTCAAGCTCTTATTTGGAACACGAGAAGCACTTGAGGAAGGTGTTGGAGATATTGAGAGAAAATAAATTGTATGCAAAACTGGATAAATGTGAGTTCTGGCTCAAAGAGGTGATATTTTTGGGACATGTTATTTCAGCGGGGGGAATATGTGTAGACCTAGGGAAAGTGGAGGCAGTTCTAAAGTGGGAGAAGCCCACGACTGTGACCGAAATCCGAAGCTTCTTAGGCCTTGCAGGGTATTATAGAAGGTTTATCGAAGGGTTTTCCACAATAGCATCGCCTCTGACCAAGTTGACTCGTAAAGAAGTAAGGTTTAATTGGTCAAAGGAATGCAAGGAGAGTTTTCAGGAGTTGAAAAGAAGGCTTACATCAGCCCCCGTTTTGGTCCTTCCTTCCGGAACAGAAGGGTTCATGGTTTACAGTGATGCCTCAAGGAGGGGTTTGGGATGTGTACTAATGCAACATGGGAAGGTGATCGCCTATGCTTCCAGACAGTTAAAGCCACATGAAGTGAACTACCCGGTCCATGACTTGGAACTTGCAGCAGTGGTATTTGCCTTAAGAGTATGGAGACATTATTTGTATGGAACACAAGTCCAGATTTTCACCGACCATAAGAGTTTGAAGTATTTAATGTCGCAAAAGGAGTTAAACATGCGACAGAGGAGGTGGGTGGAATTGATAAAAGACTACGACTGCGTAATTGACTACCATCCTGGCAAAGCCAATGTAGTGGCGGACGCCTTGAGTCGGAAAGGGACAGCAGTGGTGGGTGATATAGAAATTACAGAACAAGAGAATTTGATGGAATTAAAAAAGATGGGATTGCAGTTAAGCGTGGGTCCTGAAGGGTCACTACTGGCTCATATAAAGATCAGATCAGTACTACGAGATAAAGTTCTAGAAGCTCAATTGGCAGATAAGGGTATAGGAGAAATCAAAGAAAAAATCAAGCAAGGCAAAGAGTTATCCTTTCAGGTCGTACCGGGAGGGTTGGTGGCAATGGGAAAACGAGTTTACGTACATGAGAATAAGGCCTTAAAGGGTGAAATATTGAAGGAAGCTCATGAATCTCGGTTTGCAACCCATCCCGGGAGCACCAAGATGTATAGGGACCTCAAAGAGTATTACTGGTGGCCAAATATGAAGAAGGAGATAGCAAAATACGTGTCAAGATGTGGGATATGTCAACAAGTGAAGATAGAACACCAAAGGCCGGCAGGGGAATTACAACCGCTACCAATTCCGGAATGGAAGTGGGAAAATATAGCCATGGACTTTGTAACCGGATTTCCAAAGGGAAAAAGGGGCAATGATGCTATATGGGTAGTGGTAGATCGACTAACGAAGTCAGCTCTGTTCTTGCCCACGAAAATGACGGACCCCGTAGACAAGTTGGCCAAATTATACGTGAATGAAGTGGTTAGACTACATGGAGTGCCCTTATCAATTGTGTCAGACCGAGACCCAAGATTCACCTCGAGGTTATGGTCATGCTTACAACGAGCTTTGGGAACCGAGGTGAACCTGAGCACGGCATTCCACCCCCAGACAGATGGCCAATCTGAAAGAACTATCCAAACACTTGAAGACCTTTTAAGGTCATGCGTGCTAGAGTTTGGGGGAAACTGGGAAGACTTGTTACCATTGGTAGAGTTCACGTATAATAATAGTTACCAAGCTTCTATTGGGATGGCCCCATATGAAGCCCTTTATGGGAGAAAATGTCGCACTCCGATATGTTGGGATGAAATTGGAGAAAGGAAACTCTTGGGTCCTGAAATGGTACAAATAACAACTGATAAAGTAAGAGTGATCAGGCAAAGAATGAAGGAAGCCCAAGATAGACAGAAGAGTTATTCAGATAACCGGAGGAGACCTTTAGAATTCCAAATAGGGGATAAAGTATTCTTAAAGGTGGCACCGTGGAAGGGCATCATTCGGTTTGGAATGAAAGGAAAGCTTGCTCCGAGGTACATTGGGCCATTTGAGGTGATAGCTAGGATAGGGCCGGTTGCTTACCGCCTGAAACTACCGGCACACCTAGAGAAGATTCACAATGTATTCCATGTATCACTATTGCGGAAGGCGGAAGTGGATCCTTCCCGAGTGTTACCTCTAGTTCCTATGGAAGTAAAAGAAGATTTGACACTCGAGACCAGGCCAGTCAAGATCATGGATCGGAGTGAAAAAACATTGAGGAATAAGAGAGTACCACTAGTCAGAGTGCTGTGGAGAAACTCACAAATTGAGGAAGAAACGTGGGAGAGAGAATCAGAGATTAAGGAAAAATACCCCCACCTATTCTTTGAGTCAGGTAAGCAGTTTAAATTTCGGGGACAAAATTTTTATTAGGGGGGGGAGAATGTGAAGCCTGAGAATAAAGTATGCAAAAAAAAAAAAAAAAGTGGGGGGGGGGGAGTTTATAATAATTAAAAAAAAATGTTGTTATATATATATATATATAAAATAGAAGGGGCTAAAATAAGAAAAAGGGAGAAAGTTGGGACCAAAATGAATTAAGAAGAGATGGGACTATAAATACCCATCCCTTCTCTCATTCATGACCGGGGGAGGTAACAAAAAGAAAAGGGGAGGGAAATTTTTCAGATTTTCCTTCACCAAGCTTAAGAGAAAACACCTATATTTCTATACCTACACAAACCTTAGATTTTCTACGTGGGGAGACAAACCGGGGCAGGAGATTTGCAAGAAGAAAAAGTGATAGAATTTATAAGAGAAGAGGGAGTGGGAGGTCGGCTGCTTGTAGAGAAGAAAGGGGTTAGGAAACTTTAATCAAATCAGAAATCAAACCTAAATTTCCTCCAGGTATGAAGTTCTAAACCAATTGGGAAAGCCAAATTAAATTCATGCAAGAATTGTGCATTAATTTGAAGTTTGAAAAATTAGGGTCTTTGAGTAAAATTTGGGGAAATGTGGAATTAATTGGAACTAAATGAGTTGAGCTGCATAGGTTGCCTAAAAAGGATGGAATTATGCAAAGAAGATTTCAACAAAAACCAAAGACCATGGGGAAATAGTGGCCAGCCATGAGATTGTTAGGAAAGAAAGGAAATTGTGATAGTTGCGTTGTTTTCCTTATTGCAAAATTGAAACAGGTTTCAGGAGGTGAATGATAAGGAAATGTGGTGATTGAGTGTGTATATATATAAATATAAAAAAAAAAAGAGAAGGAACTGATTTTAAAGGACCGGCCACTGGAGGGGAAGAAAAAAAAACAGAGGAGAACGTATGACTCCCCTGTTAATTAATTAGGTGTGTTGCTATAGTGTAGTTACAAATTGTAACTTATAAGGGAGAGGAACCTACGTTCCAGGTAAGGTGAAAACATGGCTGAAATTGGCTGAAATTGATGGGGAAAAAAAAAGGATTGGAAATAAAAATTGTAGGTACCTTCTCCATTGACAAAACACGGCAGATTTGTTGCCCTGGTTCCTGAGAGAATCTGGACCTGAAGATGATAGAATCTAGGGAGGGTCCATTCATAGAAGTTGTAGCCGGAAGTGTTAGCTTTCCAACGAATCTGACCTCGCCTAATTTGGAGTCCTAGAACTCCGGATACAAATGAAAATCTGAGGAGAGGTCAAGCTGCCACCCCTGTTGGCAGTTTCGGCCAAGTCGATAAAACGGCAAAATTTAGCCGTATTAAGGGTAGAATTTGTTTTCTCGCCCTTCACAAAGTGTGTCTTGATCTTCAAAAAGAATAAACGGTAATCAAAATTGAATTTATGATGTCCACTTGGACTACAAATGAGCCGAAAATGTGAAAGGATAATAATGAGGAATGTAAGTGAGAAAGAAAAGATTGGTAAAAGAGAAATGAATATTATTCCCATTGTTGTTGTTGTGTTGTGATATGTGGACTAATATGGAATAATGATGGGTGTTTGTGGTTTCAGGAGGAACCGCGGGAGGAGTACAACAACAACAGGGGAACGCAAGTCGAGCGTCTACAGCAGGTAGGTACTCGGTACCTATATCTCCTCTTGTTAATAATTATTTTAACTAACTATTGAACTATAAAAATTTGGTGCATATTGATGAGGAAAAGAAAGGGGAAAAGGAAAGGTGAAATGGTGGGAAAATAGAAATGAGGACTAAATTTAAATTATAGGTCTTTTTAGAGGAGATGAACAGTAACAATGAATTTTAATAATGATTGTTTCTCGAATTTGATTAGCCTGTCCCTGATATGGGAGGCTAATGATGTTAACCAAGTTGGTTAACATCGGCATTACCGGTACGTGGGAGGAGAAATATAAAAACTTGATTAACTATTCAGGTTCAGAATAGTTAATGATATCGACGGGTGACGTCGATATCGGCAAAATTTATAAACTTGATTAACTATTCGAATTCAGAATAGTTAATGATATCGGCGGGTGACGTCGATATCGGCAAAATTTGTAAACTTGATTAACTATTCGGATTCAGAATAGTTAATGATATCGGCGGGTGTCGTCGATATCGGCAAAACTTATAGACTTGATTAGCTTTCCGAGGTGAAAGCTAATGATGTCAAGAATCCTTGACATCGGCATACCCGAGGACCTCCCAAAGTAGCATAGAACAGTGATTAACTATTTTGGTTCAAAAAAAAAAAATATATATATATATATATATATATATATATATTTAATGACACCAACGGTCGTGTTAGCGTCGGCATTTTCATGAATCTGATTAGTTGACCCCAGGATGGAAAACTAAAGACACTAATGGAGGTCGTTAGTGCCGGTATAGTCTTCCTAATGTGGGGAGAAGTAGTTAAAGGAAATAAACTGGATAATCCTCAAAAGGGATGGTGGTGGTGTATTGAAATTGCATATGACTTAAGTAGGTAGATGTGTTGTATAAATTTCTTCCGTGAATTGTTTGTATTTTAGTTATTTTTAATTATATGGAAAATTTATGTTTTGCAGGTCCCTCCCATTCACGTCAGGAATAGAATTTAGGTTCCTTATCCCTTTTGTATAAGTTAGGAACTTAGAGATTTTCATGTAATTTTGTTATGCACCAACATGTAACCTGAATAGAATAGTATACTCCTTATATTATTATGTTTTGGAATATTAATGTATTAATCTATACTTGGAAAAATTATAGCGTAATAGCTTATGTTCAGAACGCTAAATTGTGTTGTGCTTATATATATGAAATTTCAGTGCTTGGATGGTCCTCTTAATTAATAATTTATGCATGTGATATGAGATGGAGATTGAGAATGAAGATTTGTCCTAAGTATATTCTCGAATGAATAAAATGATTGAATGTACCAATCATGGATGTGATTATGGGTGGGATGTGATTATAATTGTGTGCAGGATAAATTGTCGATAACTTGGGATCTCCCGGTATAGGGGAGACTCTGCCGAAATTTCGTTAGAAATTTTGGTGAATTTAACAAAAAAAAAAAAAAAATTGCTCCATTTGCCCTTTATGTAAGAGTTAAACAAATATATATTGATTGAAATTGTTTTGAGGTTGTTACAGGATTTGTACCTGATGAATGGATGAAACGTTAAACTAATTTTTGGATTGATGACAATAGTGTTTGTTGAATAGACTGGTGGAAAATTAATCATCTATTAGTGAAAGTAATGTCGGGTTAATTGAGTGATATGAATAATTATATTTTTGGTTGATATTAAAAAAGAAAAAAGAAAAAGAAAACAAACTCAAACTCATAGATTATTCTGAAATATAATTGATATATATATATATATATATATATATATATATATATAATACTACATGAGCAAGTTAATTTAATGATCTTTTGACTATTTTTTTTTAAAAAAAAAAAGGAAGAAAGAAAGAAAGCAGGATATCTTTTTTTCATCTGTCTAATTGAATTATTGTATTAAATCAATTTTCAGGTACATCCCCTTATCGGGCTGAACAATAGATTAATTTTCTTATATTTTGTTGGGTATCTTTTTGTAATGAATGAATTTATCATTTTGTTATGTAATATAATGTGTCAACAGTTTATCGAAAGCTCTTTTGTATAGTATAATCTTAATTATGAATTTCTTCTTTAATTATATACTTATTTCGATTATAATTTCGTCAATGGTCCTTATTTGTAAATCTTTGAATTATGTAATGTACTTCAGTTATAATTTGTAGAATAATTCTTTGGATTGCATCCATGTAAATATGGGATATTGAATTATTTAGACATATGTGAATTTGATTATTGAGAAGTTGTGATGTAATGAAAGGAGGAAGTTCTGGATGATAGGATGAGTAAGAAATTTGATAATTGAGGATTGTAGATGAAAAGTCGATAATTTAGTATCTAAAAATATAAAAAAAACTCTGCTGAATTTTTTATTGATTACAAAAAAAAATTCCATAATCTTATTTGAATCATCATGTCCTTGCTCTTTGTTTTGAATACAAATGTTGAGGCTGTTACAGAGACTCTCTCTAACATTGTAATCCAATAACTTTTTGTCTCCTTTATCAAATTAGGGAATGAGAATATAGAAAAATGAAGTTGTGGATCAAAAATAAAATGTGAGAAAACTTAAGGGACCAAAAAGTCATTATCTGAAAAGTATGAGAATCAAAGTGAATTTTTGGCTTTAATCTTGAAACTACCATCTTTTTTTTAGGTTTTTTTTTTCACTTTGATTATCTATAGTTAAATTTTGCTTTTCCTCAACAAATTTACTTAATTATCTATGAATTTAAGTCTATAATACCAATAAATAGTGATGTGAGAATAATATTTTACCCGTGTTTTTTTAAAATATTCTTATAATTATAAATATAATAAGTATACCTTCAAAAATAGAATCACAGCTGTAGAGTTCTCATCATAACCATAATACCTTTTTTACTAGGTTGACAAAATGGTTCATTGCTTAGCGTTTTTTATCCATCATAGAAGAAAGAAATTTATGGCAGCCTCACACACACAGAATCTGATAACTTTTTGATAAAATTGCAAGTAACTAAACATTTATCAGCTGGACATCATCCATGATGGTATCATCCACCTATAAATTGGTCCAAAATCTAAGCTCAAATCTCACTGGGCTTGCCCTAGATTTCTCCTTAGATTATGTTATTCTTCACCAAGATTATGTTCCAAATCTGATATTACCCCATTTTTGTCCACCCTTGAGATTATTTTCTTTCTTTCTTCGGAGAACATTTCCAAAATCTAGAGAGGCCACTTTTTTCATCTTATTTCCCTCATGTAACCTCTCTCCATAGCCGTCAAATCATTACGCACCACGTGTACCACCAAAAGTTTGTCCACCCAGACTCACTCTATCATTGCGCACTGTAATATGCGTTACTTCACGTACTTGCCACTGTATCACTGCTCACCAATGGTGGCCCCACAACTGTTCCTCGGTATCTGCATCTCTCCAAGACAACAACATAAAATATTTCAGACTAAAAAAAATATATTTCTGATTAGATTTTCTTGGTGCTCTTTGTTTTTTTTTTTTTTCACTTGAAAGGAGAAAAAAAAATTAAGGCCCCGTTTGTTTGCTGGAAAGTAGTTTCTTTTTGGAAAGTGAATTCCGGGGAAAATGAATTCCGGGAAAGTATTTTCTGATGTTTGGTAGTGTAATGGAAAATAAGTTGGAAAACATTTTCCAGTGTTTGGTTATGTCATGGAAAATGAGCTGGAAAATAACTTATTAATGTTTTATTTTCTCAAGTTTATTAAAATAATGAGGAACAAATCTTACAAATTAAAAAGTTGAATGAGAATGAAATTGAAAAAAAATACAATTTCATAAATTATCTCAAATAAAATAAATAATAATCAAAATAATAGAAATCAAATCTAAAAATTTTAAAAAAATGAAAGGTGAAGAAATTAAAATAATAATAATTAACATTTCATAAATTATTTCAAATAAAATAAGTAACAATCAAAAGAATGAGGACCAAATTTGACAGATAAAAAATTTCAATAAAAAAATGATAAGGAAAAAGCAAATAAATATTATAAAAATAAGGAGCCAAATTAATATAAAAATTAAATTTTAAGAAATGGAATTGAAAAATAAATATTCAAAACAAATCATATATAGCAATCAAAAGTTTGAGGATTAAATTTGATATAATCAACAAATAATAACATTTCTAAATTTTTCATAACTTCCGGAAAGTGTTTTCCGCCCAAATTTTCCAATAGGGTTATGGTGATAGTAGGTCGAGAATGGTCTGCATGTGACTGCAACTAAGTGTTGAAAAGATGCCTTTGTCAAGGAGAATGAATGATTGAAAGATTCCAGAAATTCCAATCAATGATTACTAAATGTTTAGCCCCTTTTATGTGTTATCATGCTAGTATTCATGTTGGCATAAGTTCTTTGTTGTTTCTTTTCCAAAGCTTCAATGAAATAATGAGTTTCTCATTCAATCATGTTTACGACCAATCATTATTAAGAGAGTTTTGTTATAAGAACTCACGAATACACCTTTGAAGCCTTGCGTGATCTCGTAGATGCAATTCATCTCTTGTACCAAAATCCATTTCCCTATTGGAGTTTTGAAAAAAAATTGATCTGGTATTTTGATTTCAAAAATAATTTGATGTTCATTCAAAAATGATATTTTTCACATTCTAATTGTAGAATGACAAGTGAATCAAGCAACTCCATCATTGAGGTGATTAACTTATAAACCAAAAAATATTGTGAAAAAGAAAAAAAAGAAAGAAATAAACACCCTTACCCCATGACTCTTGAATCATGTGTTTTTAAATGTATGAATAATGGTATGTAGTGAACTCGTTGCTCATGACCCATGAAATGCATCTTTGCAAAGACCAAACCAACACACTGGATGAGGTCAAGGTTTATTGATCTTAACTGCTTGCGCTTGAAATGAAGAAGGGTCATCTTTGTTATTCCTTTCACATTCTGAAATAAATACATCCCTTGCGATCCCTTTTTTAGCCTGAATAATATTTCTTTCATGAAAAAAATCCCGACTAGGATCACACCCCACACTAGGGGGCAAGAGAAAATTTCAATGAGAAAAGAGAAAAAGCTGCAAGAAAGCCAAAAAGGCATAAAGAGCCCAAGAAACTCAAATGCTAGGGGGCATGCCCAAATCACAAGAAAAAGTGATAGCCAAAACAATGACAAAGGGCAAATTAAAGAAGAGCGGCAAAAGAAAATGTGAATGACGTCAAGAGTCAAACTGTTGATAGTGATCCTCAGTCTTTGAAACCTTGAAACACTCTTTGAGCATTACGAATCATTTTCTTTCATAGCAAAAAACCACAACCTACGTTACGTGCCGGTAAAAGTCCTTTCTAATCAAGAAAGCAAGCAACCTAGAACAATAAACAATGCTCTCAAAATGCAAAGAATACTTTTTCATAAGATTCATGACATCAAGAATAAACTACTCATTATTATTCATGCTGATAAAAATGAATGTTTAAAAAGAGATAAGTTGTTTTTCTCAAACAAAACCTCGAGCTTTTTCTCGAGCCCTTCACTTTGAAAACAAAAAGGTCATCTCATGACATATTTTCACCAAAAGACCTCTTTGCCAAACACAAGAGCAAATAATCTCTTTTCCAAAAAAGAAAACAACCAAGGAGTTGCAAGATTTCAAAAGCAAATTATTTTAGACTCACATCGAAACAATTTTTGTTTTCAAAATGCAAGATCAAGATTTCAAGATTTATTATGGACCCATATTCCTTCACCAAAATGAACAAAAAGAGAAATGAGAGAATGGTCTTTTAAAACCATTATTTGTCCCAGTCGCTGGCAAAGCACACTTGGAGGCAATGAGCAGTACAAGGGGCAACATTGTATTTTCTCTTCTAGAAAAAGAGAGGAATATTTCCTACAACAAGACAAGGGGGCATTTTGGTTTATGAAAGACAGTTTGATCCTTTCAGCAAGTGACACCGAATATTTTTAGTAGCGAGACGAGGAGTAATGAATGATCCTCTCAAATTATTTGACAAGATAGAAAATCTCTAGCAAGCAAGTGGGTCACGATGGGCACCATAAAGGCTAAGTTGTGCAAACAAATTTGGAAATAGACTTACATGGGCCAACTCGAGTGGGCTAGAAGCCAAGTGACAAATATGACGCAAATCAGAGGTAGCAAGTCCTCATCAGTCAAGCAACAAGAAGACAAAGAAGAAATGGGGGGCCTATATTTCAAATCAGGTAAAGATGCATGCATATCATCTAAACTTTGAGAAATTGGACAATAAGTTTTGCAAATCTCATTAGAGAAAATTCCAACGGAATCCATCAAGTGGAAGGCCAACTTGAAATGGCCAGGATTGAAATTGCTTTTGAAAAATTTTCACTTTTGAAAATTTTTCAACCTGGCAGGCCGCCCACAAGAATTAGGCCCTCTGAAAAATCTCTATGTTTTTCCACCTCCTTAAATGCGCCTTCGAGCCTTTGATCATCATTTTTAGGGCACTTTCAAGTCCTTGTCTCCTTTCAAGTGCGCTTTTGAGCCCTTGACCATCCAAGGTATTGCGTTTCTTAACCCTACCTCCCTTTTCGAGAACACCTTCGAGCCTTACCTCCCTTCAAATGCACCCTCGAGCCTTTGATCATCATTTTTAGGGCGCTTTCAAGCCCTCGGTTTCCTCTTCGAGCGCCTTTAAGCCCTCGCTTTCCTCTTGGAGTGCCTTTGAGCACTCGCTTTTCTCTTCAAGAGCGCCTTTGAGCCCTCGCTTCTCTTCGAGTGCCTTTGAGCACTTGCTTTTCTCTTCGAGCATGCCTTTGAGCCCTCGCTTCTCTTCGAGCGCGCCTTTGAGCCCTCGCTTTCCTCTTCGAGTGCCTTTGAGCACTTGCTTTCCTCTTCGAGTGCCTTTGAGCACTTGCTTTTCGCTTCGAGCGCGCCTTTGAGCCCTCGCTTTCCTCTTCCAGTGCCTTTGAGCACTTGCTTTTCTTTTCGAGCGCGCCTTTGAGCCCTCGCTTTTCTCTTCGAGTGCCTTTGAGCACTTTCTTTCCTCTTCGAGTGCCTTTGAGCACTTCCTTTTCTCTTCGAGCGCGCCTTTGAGCCCTCGCTTCCCTTCGAGCGCGCCTTTGAGCCCTCGCTTTCTCCCTTCGAGCGCGCCTTTGAGCCCTCGCTTCCCTTTGAGCGCGCCTTTGAGCCCTCGCTTTCTTCCTTGAGCGCCTTTGAGCCCTCGCTTTCTTCCTCGAGCGCCTTTGAGCCCTCCCTTTCTTCTTCGAGCGCCTTTGAGCCCTCACATTCTTTCGAGCGCGCCTTCGAGCCCTCATTTTCATTTCTTTTTTTACTTGGGTAGGTCACCCATCACAATGAGACCACTTCTAAAAAAAAAAACAAAACAAAACAAAAAAACAAAAAAAAAAGTGGGTCGTCTTCCAAATGACTTGTTTCTTGATTTCTACATCTCTCTGTAAAGGTCGTGTGTCAATCTACTGTTTTCAAAGTTTTCAAGACTAAAAAAAAAAAAATGTTCTTTCTGTATCTACTTTTCTTTATAAATTTACTACACAAAGCTAAAAGAAAATAAAATTTTCCAATATCTTTGCATAGTAAATATTATAAAGAGGGGGCAATTGTCATTACCCAATTTTTGACCATTTTATTTTAATTATTATTATTATTTTATTTACTGAAAAGGATAAAAAAAATGATGATGATGATAAAAAAATAATAATGATAAAAAAACAAGTAAAATGAGATAAATGAAGAATGAATTAAAATTTGGGTTAAGGGCAACATGATTAGAAGTTTTGGGGTTTAATTAAACTTTGAAATTAATCTAATTAAGCTTGGAATTAATTTAATTAATCCAATTAAGGGTTTAATTGGAGAATTGATAAGTTTTGAGACTTAATTGAGCTTGGAATTAATTTAATCAAGGGTTTAATTGGAGAATTGATAAATTTTTAGACTTAATTAAGCTTGAAATTAATTTAATTCATCCAATCAAGGGTTTAATTGGAGAATTGATAAGTTTTGAGACTTAATTAAGCTTGGAATTAATTTAATCAATCCAATCAGGGGCTTAATTGGAGAATTGATAAGTTTTAGACTTAATTGGACTTTGGATTTAATTAAATTAATGAAATCAGGGACTTAATTGAAGAAATAACAAAGTTTGGGGTTAATTGGGGATACGATTGCAGCAGATTAAAGTCCAAGGACTAACTTGTAAAAGGCACCGAAATGCAGGGAAAATTACTGTTTAAAGCAGGGGTTTAATTATAAAATTTTCGAAACTTCATGGGTCAAAGTGAAAATGGCCACTGTTTATCTCCAAACGGCGTCGTTTTGAGGATGCTGTTCATCTTCTTCTCCTTTAAGCCAGTGACCGTTTCTGCAGTAATGGAGGGAGGAACGTTGCAGCAGTAATCGTCGTCCGTTGGCTTCAGTTATGGGCGCCTTAATGGTGGCCGACCGTTAGCCTACCGCCTGTTATCAACCCGCCGAGCCCTATATAAACCGAGCAGCACCGAAGAGAAAGGTCGGTTAGAGAGGGAGAGAGAGACGAAAGAAACCGAAAAGAAGAGAAACACAAGCAAAGCACATAATTTTTAGGTTCATCTCCAGAACTCCCATACTAGAAATAGGCTTCCCTCACCAGTTCTGACTTAAGAAAAACGAGAGAGAAAACCAGCCGAGAGAGAGAGAGATGGTGTTCTGAAAACAGAGCATAAAGACGAAGAAAAACAAGCTGAAATAGAGACACATGAAAGGAATACAACAGGGAACACAAGCAGAAGGAATTAAGAGGAAATTCGAAGCAGAAACGTCGCCCTCAGCAATCTCGCGTAAACTCCCTGCAAACGAACCAGGTAAGTCTTCTGCTCTGTTTTTTTTTCCCCGCGTTTCATTAATTCATCTTCGCCGCCTGTCTTGATTTAAAACTAAAGGCCTGGCATGCATGATTTGGATCACGCGTGCCTCATGTGGCCCAGCCGGGTCACTGGCTTAGGCCAGTGACCGGGCTGGGCTGGCCGGGTCTAGCCCAGCCTATGTGGGCTGAGATGGGCCCAGCCCAAAAAAAATAAAAAAATAAAAAATTAGAAAAAACAGAAAAATAAAAAAAAAGTAGAAAAAATAAAAAATGTGTATGCATGAATAAAAATAATGTAAATTTATTGGTTTATTCACTGACGCTAGAGTCAGGAATAAAAATACTGGTTTAAATTTATATTATTTTTATTCGTTGTATTTTATTTTATTTAGCTAGAAAAATAAAAAAATATGTGCATGCGGAAAAAATAAATTTATTTTTATTTATTTATTCACTAGGCGCTAGAGTAAGAAATAAAAAATATTGATCTAATTTTTTTTCGTAGCTACGAATTTTTACCAACGCCAGAGTTGGAATTATTCGAGCTCGAATATTCACTGGCGCCAGAGTCAGGAATATTATAAACAAATCATCATAGCATCAGCGAATAAATGTTTAGCAATTTAAGACAAAACCAGCAATGCAGTCTGCCTTAGGCAGAACGTTTAAGGGGTGATAATATCTTCCCTTTTACGTAACCAATCCCGAGCCATAGAATCTCTGTTGACCAGTTAGGGTTCCTAGTGACCATAATACTAGGTGGCGACTCCTCAAACAAGACCTTTTCCCTTAAAAGAACCAGATGCCAGAAATCTGTTCTTTTTCCATATATCGAGAACTACTTTTAGGGCCGCCGCGATGTCGGGTGCGACAACAGGAAAGTTTGGAAAATAGTTTCCCGGAAAGTGAATTCCGGGAAACAAACATGGCCTAACAAACAGAGTTCGTGAGGGTAGGCTGGCATGCTTCCTTGCTTCCTAGCTTCTTTCTTGCTTTGTAAAAACACCCTTTTACAAGTTTTTATTTTCCTGGTTTCTTAGCACCCCTTTCATGGCATTTTCACAGAGGGTTCAGTGCTTTTTCTCAAGTCCAAATAACTAAAATTTTAGTCTTTTTGCTGCTGCTGCTGTTTTAACTTATTAACTAATGGGATTTCTTCTTCTAATTCTTTTTGTGTTTGTTTTTGCAGGTTGATTATGTTACATTTGGTTGCCATTCTTGGAATGCTTTAAAAGGATTAGTTACTCCCTGGTTTGATTCTTTCTCAGTTTTAGTTGTTGGGTTTTAATTACTTTTCTCTATTGGAACAATGTCTCTCTGTCTCTTTTTTATGGCCTGCTTACTTTATTCTTTATTGGCTTCTTGCAATTGTTTTTCTTGAGCTATTATTTGTTTTGAGTGAAATGCATTTTTAATGTGATGATATTGTCACTCTTTGTTTACCAATGTTACAATTCAGAATTTCTTTAGGAAATTTATGATCAGGTGTGTGTGTGTTTACCTGAATTTCCTGACTATGCATTCAAATAACTCGTTTCATTGTAGGAGATTTTGACCAAATTTTCCTGAATTAGATTAGGTAGGTGGTTAATTTTTTAGGTGCTTTGTTCATATGGCGGCTAGGGCTTTTGAGTGTGGCTAGGAGAACTCATATCATGAAATGGTAGTTGAATAAAAAAGTCATATGTTAGCTAATTTTGTGGATAGAACAACCATCACTGGTCATGTATCTCCCGTGGGCATATGAGGTGTTACCCCTTTGAGATCAAATTCATGCACATGATCTTTTATATTTTTGGCAGATTGGATGGTGAGATTGAAACTCTGAACAGCATAACAATAGATGCGACAACTTTGCAGCTCTTCCTACCTCCCCTACATGTGCAAGCCTTCTGCAGTTGTAGTTTGCATAAGAATGCTAAATTGGGTGTTTGATGTGTTAATGCCATATCATGAAATTTAGGAAAAACATTCAGAACCTTTATAGTGAACAGGGTTTTTCTGTGCTGACTTTGGGGCAAGGAAGATAATTTATGTTATGGATGTCCTCAGTTTATCTTTAATGAGGTCAAGCATCCTATATAGAAATCCTGAAGTTCCTTTAAAACAAAATTCTATGTCAGGAATTTTAGGCCTTGTCAGTTCTAGGTAATGCAAAATCGTGTTTAAATGAGCATATGTATTTGATCAACAAGGAGTTGGTGTTTGTTCATCATTAAAATCCCCTTTAAGTGAGACAAGCTGTTTGTGCAACAAGGAGTTGATGAGATTAGGTGGATGATTAGTTCTAGGATGACTTGGTTCCTTAGAGCACCATTTGCAACGTCAACTTTTCCTTTGAACATGATGGAAATCCGTGAGATTTTATTAGGAAATAAAAAGTTAGGATGAGGGAGATGACTACTTAGAGGTTGCTAGTTAGGACGTGTTCATTGAAGTAATTGCTTCGATGAAATTGACCTCCAATAGAGAATATTTACTCAAATGAATCTTATGGAAAATAACCATGCGTTTACTTTTTCCCATTGTCAACCAAGAAATCTCTACCTTTAAAAGAAATATGAGGTAAACAATCAATTTCAGCACACGATGGACACTTGCATTAAGTAGGAGATAAAAGAATCAACATTATTATTATTATTATAAACTGAATTGTTGCTAACAATCCAATACCAATTGTCTTGGATAGTCTAGTGTGGAAATGATTTTAAATCATGGTTACAATCATGATTGTGCACCAAGGCCCATTCCCGGGCATTACATGATCCCATTCCCAAGCATTACCTGGTCGTGTTGGTTGTTGCAGTTGTGAATTATTAGCAACTCTAAGCAAATTTTCAATTATCCACATATATTTTTATACTTTATAGTAATTTACTTACAGACATAATATTAGTGCTTGTTGTTTGATGTCGAGTGAAAAAGCAGATTGTTAGGGGTATCTCAGTTAGAAATATTCATATATTTCGGTTCGGTTTCAGTTTGACATTTCTAAAAATCATTAAACTGTAAAAATCATTAAACTGAAACAACCCAGAGTCTGTGTGCATTCAATTTTGGATTGTGTTAGTTTGAGTTAGCAACCTAAACCTGATTTGGATTGATTCAGCATAAATGAACATGGTTTCGTGAAAGGCTTGTCAATACTTACCTTTTGAAAATGGTTATTAATTGTTTCAGCTAAAAAATATCCGAATCAAATCAGACCAAAACTTATCAATATGTTGGATTCTGTTGGTTTGAAAATTTTTATTTTTTTCAATTTTTTGTTTGGTTTTTATCTTTCTGAAACCCATACTTTTAGTGATTAAAATATCACAAAATCAATATAGAATGTCACACAATCTTGTTGATTCTATGTCTATAACAATATTTTAAAAAAAAAAAACGTAAAATATTTGAAATGCTTCCCATAAAATCTTAAATAATCCCATGGATCTTGACTTTATAAGCAAAACTTTAAAGGTTGAAGCTTTATTTTGGTGAAAATACTTGAAGAAAAGTGAAACCTGGAGAATGGTTGGAAGCTAATAGCCATAATGGTCGGTAGGATGTGAATTTAAGAATGTTGTTATATTAGCTTTCAACTGTAACTTGTCCTTAAAATCCTATTAAAAGTTGGAAAATATAATGTGACGATCAATATTATACGATGATAGTCAAATTTGGGGTTGGCTGAAGGCAGGGATTCTGTTGGTCAACCAAGTTTGCAGTCAATACTACTACCAAAGCAAATAGTGTTTTGATGTTTTCGTGGCTGCATCAGTGTTCGTCGTCATGATTGTGGATGTAGTGTTGCTGAGCATCCCAGGTGTCATGTAACAGTCGTGCCAAGCATGAATTGGTATCAAATCAGAATTTTCTACAATGTAGTGAAATTAAATGACAACACTAATACTTTATATGAATAAATGATTTGATATCGTTGAAAGATGTTTTTACCTTTTTTCTTGTTCACAAAAGGTATACCCAAGTTGGAGTTCCGGCAAACACCAAGAAGTCTCCATTTTTAACACAAAGAAACTACCAAAGTTAGGGATTGCTTGTATGCAATTTAGCTCAATCCTTGTATAAATTAAGAGGTTATAATATTTGTTGATAGCATTTGGAAACTTACTAGTGTACCATCTTTAATAATGCTTGTTACTATGTAAATATTTTTATATGTGATACAAGCACGATTCCCATATCATAGCTCCGTAAATCAAATATGAGCCATCTAATTGCAGTGTCAAATAACAACTGCTCTTTAATTCATCAACCCACTGTAACCTAGATTGGGTAGCACTATTTCAACTTAAGAAATATGCTCATTAGTATCGAATCCCAACTTGCCAAAAAAATGTTGAACCCGTGGTGAAGTCGGCAACTATTGGATACCGATGATTTTGTCTTTTATAGAAAAATGGAATTAACTATAGATTTGAAGGTAATGATGGTAGCATTTTGCATGATTTGGTGCTTTAAGTTAGCAATTCAGTTTGTTTGGTTTACTATATATTTGTAAGGATTGCAATGATCTGTAAGCAATCAATTCTTTTCAGTTCAAATAAAACAGTACACATCTATTTGTTGTCTTCACTTAAATACTTTCAGTAAGATTTGGTAGTTCCTTCGCTGAGCACAACAAAATGAAGAGAAATGATTAGTTTGGGATTGGGATTTGAGAAACATGCTAATAATTCATCCTTGCCCTGACTAGGTAACATGGCTATGATTATTTATCTTCTCTCCTTATCCTTCAACTTTTAATGGGTGAATTAAATATGCATGGATGGTCTTTGTTCTTCGTGTTTGCTTGAGGCAAGGTTGGTTGGTTGTTACACGATCAACTCCTCAATAGGCGATTTCACGGAGATTCATGTCTTTGAGCTGTGGTGCTGCAGATATGTTTTTGATTGGTGGGAAGTAATTCCTACTGTTCCATTGGCAACGGGATACAAATTGGCTTCACATTGTAACAGTCTTATTTACCATAGAAGATTTCGACTTATCTATCAGTATGTTTTCTGTGTGAATAAGGGTATCAGTATGTTTTCTCTGTCAGTTTGATGCTCTGTTTCTATTGCATATGCTTATGTGACTTGTTGTCGACATACTTCAAGATGACTGAGACTTGATGCTCCACTATTTGTTCAAAAGTTTGATGCTGATATCATGTTTTCCTAGCAGAGCAATCTCATGTTGAATGGTTTTTTCGAGCAGGTTCCTTTGCTCACAGTATATTATTACCAACTTTCATGAATTACCTAATCTCTATGTCACAATAAAATCTAAATTTATGCTTTCATTTGCTCACTCTATATTATTGGTCCTTTCTCTTAATTGTTTTAAACAGTAATTTATAATTATAATGTGTAAAGTAATTGTAATTCCTTTGCAAGCACAACACTCAAGATCAAAACAACCCTCTATCAAGAATTTATTTGGAAATTTGACAATGTGGTTACGGTTGTTTTTCAAATAACTTTTCGTGTCAAAATGCATGCCAATGATGTTTTTTTATTTTTTTAAAATTATTTTTGATATCAGCACATCAAAATGATTTGAAAATACTAAAAACATATTAATTTAAAGTTAATAAAAAATTAAAAAAATTTAATTTTTTTTTAAAATGTTTTTTAAACGCAGAAACAAACAGGCAATTATGGCTTTTGAAAAGCTATAAATTGTAACTTCTGAAAATAACATATAGAAGAGGCTATAATATCAGCTTTTGAAATACTATCGAACAATTAGAAATCACAACCACAATTAAAATGGTGATTCCCAAGCTGGCACCAAATCAAATTGAAAAAGACAACTCTAAGCATGATAAAATAGCAAAAACAAAATTAAATGATTGAAATAAAATAAAACCAAAAAAGTGGGATGAAAAAGCAACTACACTTGGATGCCATCAAAAGCCTAGCTCTTTTAGTTTATATATATAATGCAAAATATAATGGATAAATTATATTATTTGAGAGTGTGATACAGGGATTGTCATCATAACCTAGTTCCATTAATAGTGCTTCTTTGCAAGTTTTTCTTCTTCTTCTTTTTTTCCCATTATTCATCATTTTCAAAACAAAAAAAAATAAACCAAGAAAAATAAAAAAAATATTGACCGTGGTGAACCTTTTATCCGTTCATCTCTTTGCTAGGTGAGTATTTGTACAAATTATTATTTTTATTTGTTTGTTAGTGTCTGTATTAGTCTTACCACCTTAATTATGTCATCAAATTGCATTTTTTTTTATGGGAATTGACACTTTTACTCACAAGTGTCTCTTACACTAGTTTGAATCAATAAAAATTATTTTGTTATCATATTTCTCCTCTTTTTAACATAAAGTTGTTTCTTTGGAAGATTGTAAAGATAAATGTAGTCATTAGATTGATGATATACTATTTTTCATTCAATGAAATTTTTTTTATTGATTTTGAGAAAAAAAAAAAGATAATAGTATTCTTGTAAAAGCTCCCTTTGATTTTTTAACACTATCTTCTTCTTCTTTTATAAATATATATATATAGGAAAAATGTTATGTTTTTAGATGTTTTTGAATTATAGGATGCTAGGGAAATATATATATATATATATATATATATATATATATATATATATATATATATATATATATATATATTTCCCTAGCATCCTATAATTCAAAAACATCTAAAAACATAACATTTTCCCCCCTCTCTCTTCCTTTTCAATAACAAACAGTGAAGAACTTGTAATTTTTTTCAAATTTAAAAATAAAATTACTATTAAAATTGATTTCTCATGTGGATTTGTGTTTCAGTGTTGTTGTCTGTCCTGGTGGTGGAATCTCTTGCATGTTTCATCCTCAAAGAAACATATAGCCAGTTTTGTTATTTGAATTTCCCTCCATCAAACCAGAAACCCTCCTCATATTCTTCTAAATTAACCTTCATTTCCAATTCTTTTGATAGGTCTTTCATGGATTATCACGAAACTCTCTTTAGCAATTCAAAATTATAGAATTTTGATGATGATTTTGACATTTTTGATGTTTTTCAAAAGAATTAAAAACAAAATAGCACTGGGTTTGATTTCGGTTATGATTTTGTGTTTTCCAGTACTAAAAATACGAGTGCGAAATCATCTTTTAATGATGATATATTTTGGTGGGTTAAACGGGTCTAGTTCATCTGTTAATAATAATGATGATATTTTTGGAGGCTTTTACTTCTTCCTCAAAGGCTGCAAAGCAAAGAGCACCAGTTGATGACTGGTACAAATCTGAAGCCTCCGAGCCGAAATGGATCAGTTGGTTATGATAATTTGTTACCCGAATTTGGCTCTAAATATACCTTGCTGGCTTTTGCTAGAGACTCTAATATTCTATCCTCTAAATGCTCCTCTGTTTAATAGAACAAAGTGAGACAAATTTCATCTCACTTAAAATGTTGACTCATTCTGAATTTCTTGCCTAAATTCTAGCCGAGTTGTTTCGAGTTTTTTCCATCTGTTCTGGTACAGGTAGCCATGCGCAGATCATCATCTCTCTTTAATTTCCCGTTACCCATTTCCCCTCTTCCCATCTTCCTTTCATCGAATCCAATTCATAACTAATTATGATATTTTACTTTGAATTGTAATTTAAAAGTTGTTTTTTATAAACAATTTATGAAAAAAATAAATTAAAATAACCGTAAGTTATAAGCATTATTTGTAAAAATGATTCAAAATAACTTTTTAATAAGGAATTCAGTATAAAATCCACAAACTAAAGTAAAATTTTCTTGTTTTTTATTAAATCAAAGGTTTGAATCCAATTTATAACAAAAAAAATTTAAATCAAAAGCTATTTTAACTTACTTAAAAAAAATTAAAATTAAAATCAAAAGTGAAAAATATATTAAATCAATTTACAAAAGTCATATCTAATATAACCTAAGTTTAACTACTTGAAATCTCCTTGTTGTAATCTTAATTGTGTATGCTTCGTGTTATAATCTAAATTAAAACATTTGTTATTCTTACCATAATAAATTTTATTGTGCAGCAAGACTCAAGTTATTGTGCATTAAACTATTCTCCTATAATGCAATCTTTTTCCAAAGTTGTAGAAAAGTTTAATATGGTCCTTGAAGTTTTTGTTTTTCAGATTTATTTAATCATATTGTTTAAAATTTTTACGACTCCATCTTAAAACTTCATTTTTATCATATTTTTAGTTATTGTATGTTGAGAGGGGGAGAATGTGGTGAAGCTAATCATATTCCGGTCATAAAAAAACTAATTTTAACATCAATGGATTTGTTTTGAAAAAAAGAGTTCAATAAAAATGATTTTGCCTTTTAACCATGCTAGAAAAAATATATTAGACCAATATTTTTTTTATTCAGATTGATTTTCATTATTTAGGCTAATTAGAAAATGTTTTGGGGTTAAAAAAATGAGTTTTTTTTTAGATTCCTAAAAGTTTTTGAGGTTCTTAGATTTGAAAATAAAAATAAAAACAACACCTCCTTTTAAGTATTCAAAACTCTAAATATATTAATCATGAGAAGTGAAACTTAATTCATCATATTCTAAATTTATTCTCTAGATATTACCAGTTCGAGTCTTACAAATCTCAGGATCATTGAAGATTTACATGATCGTTAACTTCAAAACTCGTGAGATTAGTTGAGGTACACGCAAGTTAGTCCGAACACCTACATTAATAATAATAAAAAATCCTAATATATCATCTTAGAAAATAAAAATCATAATATATACATTTAATTAGTGACAAGTCCACTTTCTAATTTATCCTTTATTGTTTGATATACATGTGAGATTGATAGAAAAATAGTTTTGTTCAATTAAATAAATAGATTTGGTATCTCATTTTTGTATTTTTCCTAGCAAAATTCTTTCTTATTATATTTTATCATGTTTTATTTACCCATGAAACATCACAATACGAAAGGTTATTCAAAAGAGAGCAATTTATATAATTTTAAAAATTTAAATTTTTTAATTTAAAATATTTTTTTTACATGATAACCAAATAGTTATGAATTATTTTTTAATGTATAAAATAGTATAATCCTTTAAGTTTTAAACTGAAATAATTTTTAATTAAAAAACATATTAAAAAAATAAAATAAATTATATCTTTCACTCCCAACTTTTAAGATTTTATTAGATATCGGTTCAAGATATACAACACATTTTTATTGATGTTTTATGATAAAAAATTTCATGAAATTGAATCAAAGGAAGTTGATTAGACACATCCATCTACTAGCTTCAAGTATTAATTTGATTCACAAATAAAAAAACTAGAAATCGAATCATTCCACACGTCTAATATAGAAGTGGAAGTGTTTAGTAACGTAAAAGTGATAGATCAAAAAAGGGTTAATTACATGGATGATGAGGTGATTGATCGAAGGAGGTGGTGGGTGCGGCACTCGACACCATTTTCACTAACTTGTCGATGGTTGGTGGCTCCTAAATTGACACTTTCCTTTACAACCAAATATAATCCCATGCTACGATCCTCCAACAGGCAAATCTAACCAGAAAAACCCCACCAAAAATGGATGCTTAGCTCTAGCTGACTTCACCCACCACATACTTAATGGGCTCCTTACACGTGGCACCCCAACACTCATTGCTTTTTTTTTGGCTAGAAACCATCAGCTTTAACTAAAAAAACTACCCTCCTTTTTCTTTCTTTTTTCCGTCCCCTTTTTTTTTAATTTCTGTCTTCAAAATTTGTTTTTCAATTGATTCTTTTTATAGCCTGATGATGGTTTGAAATTTTGATAATAAAAACCAAATTAAAAGTGAGAGGAGTGAAATGTAAAATATGAAGAAAATACATGGTTAATTTCAAAGTTCTAGAATTTTTAATATTTTAGTCTAAAAGTTTATTTTGGTCATTCTCAACCCCAAGTTACATAGATGAGAGAGACTCATTGAAAAACGATAAGAAAAGAGAAAGTTATCGGTTTGACCACTTTTCAGCGATAAAAGTAGTTGTTCTTGGTCTCAACGAGTTTCATTTAATGATGAGTTTTCAAATAGCGATGACTTTTTCTCTAACAATGCTTGAAAAGTAGATTGGATTCAATTAAGATTTTCTTGATTAGTTTGATTTTTATTTTTTGTGTTATTTTGGGGTGTTTTAGAGTTAATGGTTGGTTTAGGAATGTTTTTATGGTGTTTTCTAGGTGAAAATGACTTGAAAATAGATTTCTAAACAAATAAAAACCCCTTTGTTTGTGTTATTTTAGGGTGTTTTAGAGTTAAAAGACTAGTAGTATTAGACAATAACGATATTAGAATCTATTGGGTAGTCAATCACGGTGTGATGACTAATATTACTACATGTTTATGTTTTGGGCTGCATCGAAGCGTAATTTGTAGGTTGTTTTGACAATCTATTATATGAGCAAAGAGTTATTAGGGGAACAACAATGTTTTCTAGGTGAAAATGACTTGAAAATAGATTTCAAATATTGTTGTGGACAACATATGCATGAGAACTCTAAGGATTGTAATGATAGTGAAACGGGTTATAATAAAGAATTGGTTTGTATAATGTGGTGTAGTTGAATGTATGCGGTTTTGATGGTGTATTCATGAAGAAAATGGTGATTGTTTGATAATGTAAAAGGGCATAAGTATATACTGATTCCAGTACAACATGATAAGAGATTTGAAAATCATCTTGGTGGCCTAATAGGACAAGAACATGGACATCTATGATTGTATATTTCAAGCTATATGATGGTCAATCCAATGGACAAATAAGTGTATTGATGCATGTTAAGACATGTGTACATAAAAGTTTGTTGTAAGATGAATGATATGTTGCTAAAACCAAATTAAGTTAAATCAATGTTAAAGATTCATTATGGAAAATAGAAATCAATAAATCATTAATTATATTTATTTAAAATTGTAGGGCGATACTAGTAAAGGATTTAATTCCTTAAGAAACATATAGAGCAAAGAGTACAAATGATAATTTACCTTTGATAAATTAATAGCATAGGGTAGGATACGTGGAATAGGCCTTTAATTACCATTAATAAAACTTTATGGTGAGCTTCGATAGATAAAGTTTCCAAGATGGATTTATGAACAAGATATAACTTTTAGATGAGAAGATAAAGCTTGGAATTACCTTGACGAGGTGACTATACAATACTTAAAATTAGTAGAGATTATGACAAATGAGTCGATTCTATTATTATCCAAAGAAATTATGTTTGCTCCATGAAAAATCATATATATATATTGTATCTGACATATTTTAATTGTGTTGTAATAAATATCTTATTTAAATTTCTATAATTTTCATGTTTATGATCTGGAATATCACATGCTAAGACAAGATTCTAATTTTCTTAGTTACAATGTTAGATGAGTTCTTAGTAGTATATTGTAATTCAAATGAACGGGGATTGTAATATGAATAAGTATTTATAATGTTGTTCTTGTAATGAAATGCTATCTTGATGAAAAGCTAAGTTTAAATTATTTAAATGTACCCAATAAACTTTAATAGGTGTGAACTATTATGAATTGATTGATTGATTGAATGGCCTGAGGCCCAATACCTGGATATAAATTGTTATGTGTGGGATTTGAAACTCTCCTTGATCGTTATGTAGGTTTTTAGAAGAAGAGAAGAACTGTTTGGTTACCTAGACAAAGAAGACTCTGCTGAAATTTTGATAAAAATTAGAAACATCAATCATAATTGTATGATATTTGTAATGTATATGAATGTGTTATATCGAATTGAATTAAACCATGAGATTAAAATGACAATATGGATTACTGATACTAAATGTAGAAAAAAAATTCATTTTGTTTTCCTGAGTTAAAGGCTTAAGATATCTTTACAAAGCTAAGATTTTTTTTTCGTTGTTATAATCCAAGTTCACGCACATGACTTGTATTTTTTTTCTCTCAAGTTTTATCATTTAACATTGAGTTTTTGCTGTATTTTAAAAAAAAAATTCATTTTTTTCATTCAATATTTAGTTGGTTTTGAACTAGTCTTCATATTTTTTATCATATAATTAATTGTTATTAGATCTAGTGGAATTCATGATCCTGGTCACAAGTTTGACAAGTTAACTCAGATCGATTCAATATATCACTGTTTGATTGTTTTTTTTAAAAAAAAGTTATTTTAAATTTTTTTAAAAAAGTCAAACTATGTTTTTACTAATTATCCATATTGTCCTTAGACTCGTGCGCCTGATCTCTCTCTCTTTACTTTTATTTTGGTCATTATTTTTTCTTTTATTTTTTAGCTTTTATATCCACTAAGTCGACTAGGTCACGTTAGAATAATTTTACAAGATTTAATTTGAAATATGATTAGATAAGGAGTTCAGTCAGGAGTTTTCAAGTTTGACACACTAAACCAGATTTAATAATAATCTTAAATAGTTCTTCATGGCTTAGATATTTTTTTTTTTACATTTAAAAAAATTTAATTCAATTCACAGCATAGCTATGAGAAATAATCTAGTTATAATATATGAAAAGTTTCCCTAACTTGCACAAATAACTTATATCTTTTCCGATGGATAACTTGCATGTAAACTAAAATTATTTTTTTAGTGATTTTTAAAGACATACTTCCTATATTAGCCTAATATTTTCAAAAGAATTTAATAAATTCTCCTGCATGTTATGCCAAGTTCACATAGGTGGTTCCAAAACGTTAGATTGTTCCCGTTCAACAACATGATAAGTTGAATTCTAAAGATGCACATTCCACATATCTAGCTCTCTTCGCCAATTTAAAAGGGATTTGTTTTATTTTTTGACTTTTTATATTCAAAATTTAGAGTTAGTATTCAAGAAAATTTATGAAATTCATCGAGACACATCAAGCAAATGTAGTAGATACACAATTAAGATCACTGGAGAAAAAAAATCTAATCTCAATTAATATGTAGACTACTCAAAGAAATCCATTACTATATATATATATAAAGAATCTCATGTCTAAGTATATTATATATAAAGAATCTCACGTATGAGTATATTAAAGAGTCTCGACCACACCGTTCACATGAAGATTGTATAAATCAATGCAATTGGAGCTCACATCATCATTTAATTAACCATATTCAAAATGTGTGGTTGACTAATTATCAAATTAAGTAATTTTGATTATTAAAATGATAAGCTTACAAACTTTGGGAGAATAATATCGGAGACCACATGAAATTCAAACAAGTTAACTAGACGTACGTGTGCTTGTATAATACGAAAATGACCCAATATAATATAAGGTTTTAAGACTACCTAGACAATTAATTACTCGGATCAATTTTCTTAGTTAAAATCGTGTTGCAGCCTCCAAGATTGTACTAGTAAATAATTCAAGTATCACTACTTACTTCCTTGCCTTTTGACTTGCATGGGAATTTGACTCAATTGAGCAAACCTTAACCTACCATGCCATGGAAATCATATGTTATATATCCTGCGTAGTCTATGGAGAAATGCATGGACATTGTATGCCATTTGGGATTTTTCTTGGTTTGACTGTGTTTCATTGGCAGCTCGTATGGTAATCCTCTCTTGTAGTTTCAAGTGATTATCATGAAATGTATAATAAAGTTGAAGAGGTATGAATATTTAGAAGGAAAAGTATAGATGGTTAGGTTTATTTTTTATATATATTATAGTTTTTGGTTTATTAGGCTTGGTCGAGATTGGAAAGATTTGAATCACATGCCTCACCAACTTGATTTTTGCTAAATCAAAGCCTTGAATTCAATATTAATTAGTCAACAAGAATGCGCTCTAGCTGTGTAAAGTCACGCTAATCTTTTGATTGACAATAACCTATCTTGTTTTTCTTGGAAAAAATCTCCCACGTTTGATGGCCCAGAAAAATAGTTTTCACTAGTTTCAAGAGTGTGGCAAAGAACATGATTATTTATATTTATTAGTATTAAAAAATAATATAAATAATATTTTAAAATCTTATACGATAGATTAAGTTTTTAAATTAAGATATTTTTATATTTTAATGAATTCACATAAATTACGAGTTCAAATCTTTATTTTTTTATATAATTAATAGCATAATATAATGGGGCTTGTGCAAACTTAACAGTATTTTTATTGACAAAATAATTATAAGTTCAAATCTTATAATTTTTTTTTATATAATTAATATCATATAGATATGTGTTTACGAAGTTAAATGGGAAATATTTCTCTACAACAAGAAAGATCAAAATTCTCTTGGTAAAAATCATGACTTTTGCAATGCATGTACTATGTTGTTCGAAATTGAAAATTAAACCATTGATTAGTCCTTTTCTCTTGTTTATTAATCATCTCTCAGTTGGTCAAGCGGGATAATGGATCTGTTCGAAACAAAGAATTCAATATACACATGCCACAGCCTCAGCGAACAACTTTCTTGCACCTTTGAGCCGGGAAATATTCCCCATTTTGATTCTGAAATGGAATGGGATTGAGTTCTCACATCATCTATCGTCTGTTTTTATACTTGATTTTATTATATTCACATAAATATTTATATTTATTATTAATAAAAATTTAATTTATTTTTAATATTTAATATAATTTAAAAATAATTGTTATTTAAAAAAACTAAATAAATAAAAAAATCGCAAAGAATAAGTATTAATCAAAACATAAATGCAAAAAATATTTTTTGAATAGGGTTCTTATTTTTTCAACCAAAAAACCTATTTCAACTTATTTTTAACCTAAAATATTTAGGAAACACTCTGGATTCTTGTTTAACCAATTTATAGCCTTAAAAAACACAAAAAAAAGAAAACACCTTAAAACTCATAATCAATCCGAAACAAAAAAATCTTTCAAAGCTAAAAAATAAGGGACTATAATGAACTTTTCAAATAAATTGCACAGCCGTCACCTATGTTACTTTTATTTTTCACTTAAGCCCTCTTTCTTTTAATTCAACCCTCACCCCAAAAAAATATAAATTGGCATTCAATTTGAGCTGAAAAGAGCTCAATTATGCAAAATAAAAATTTAAAGATTAAATTGAAACTTTTCAAATATATTACTACTGAAATCCACAATGAAATGAGAGGGTGAACATTAAATTGGCTACAGTAAAAACAGTAATGTAATTTTAATTTTAACTTTTCATAATATGTTACATGTATTAGGTCTAATATGTTGACGCATTTCTATTAGACAATGCCAATTAGATCAACTTAACTGAAGAGGTGCAGTGTTCATTGACTCATATCATCATATCGTAAATGCTTGGTTGCTTAATTATCAAAATAATTCTGGTTATTAAAATGATAGAGAGCATATAAACTTGGGAGAATATTAACAAATTGAAGACATTTCTTCAACACACCAAATTCAAACAAATTAACAATGCGGGTGCTTGTAAATTAACACAACTACACATTAGAATATGGTTTTTAAAAACATTTTGATTGGTGCTGCAACCTCCAAGAAGTCGTAGCAACAAAACACTTTTAAAATAGTATTGCTACTTTCTTAAGCCTTTTGACTAGAATAGGCATGCAGCTGACTCAATTGAGCAACCCACCTACCATACAACGCAAATCAAATGTTATATATCCTGCAGCCATTAGAGAGAGACGCATGGATATTATTTTAACATTTGGGATTTTCTTGGTTTGACTGTGTTTCATTGGCTGTTATGGTAAGTAACCCACTATTGTCTCAAGTCACCATCATACCCTTTGTACCAAACCATTGCTGAAGCATTTTTGGTCTTTTAGACTTGATCTTCGCCTCAATCAAATATTTTGAGAGTGAACAGAGAGAGATTGGCTGTTTTCGTCATAGCTGCCACATCTATAATGTGCAAGTATTACAGTATGTGAGCTTCGGCCTCGTATGTTGATACATTTCTATTAGACAAGGCCAATAAAACATGTACATCGACTTCAGTGAACAAAGATGACATGACCAAGAACCCACATTTGTGCGAATCCCTGTGTAGGTTACGAGGCTGTGCTGCCTCTCTAAAGATCAAATATCAAACCATCCTTGTAGCTCGCAGAGACTGTGTAATGAATGGTAGAAAGCCCACTAGTTCCAAGCCTCTGTGGAGCTCGGAGCTCAGAAAGCTCATCCATTGGCTAGCAATCATCATGCTCGTGTGTATCGTCTCTATCAGCCATCATAGGCAAAGAGGGGTATAACTCTGGTTGGGGGAATAGCAGCTTCAGACGAAAGGCATCAACTCCATTCAAGTAATAGTGAAAGAGTCGTTTTGCTCTAATAAAACCAAGACGGCCATATAGTGCAAGTGCTCCTTTATTTGTAACTTCTGCTTCCAATGTTACCTTCGAAGAGGAAAGAGAAAAACACAACACAATAAAAGATCAACAACAATGTAGTTAAGAAAGTGATATGCTTGAATACATAAATATAAAGTTGGGATATGCTAAATCATAAGCAAATAGGGGGGAATGTAGTTAGTTATTTAATGGACCATATTCTTTAATGTGGCATGCTTGTGTTCCAGAGTGGACCACTTATCACCAGTTAAGGTGGAAAAACAGTCAAATAATCATGCAGTTCATTTGAGCTGTTCTGATATCCTACATTAAAGTCATAGCAGTTTATTCGGATTCTATATTCTCTCCCACCTTTTCATTCTATGTTCTTTGCCTGATATGAGAAATGAGAGCAAATTCATGCATCAAGGTGAAATAACTAGAAATAGAATTAACGCATCATTCAAAAACACAAGGAATATCAGCAAAGCCAAGGCCTCACAAATTATTGGCTTCTTGGGACAATATTTAAGTTCGTTCAGAACTATGATACTGCAGCAAAGCATGGAGTTGCGTTTACATTGAATGAAACCATATTCCTTTCTCAGCAGTAAATTTCCATTGATCTCGTTTTTTTTTTTTTTTTTTTCCATGGAATCATTCTTTTAATTTTTTTTTCTCACAATTTCAACCTCGAGATAATGAAATGAAAATTTCTGGGACAGTTCAATTTAACCATATCAATATATCAGCTGCAAGTCCTAAATTGGTCACGTAGGTGCAATCAGTCAATGCAAGTCAAAATCATCACACATGACATGTAATATTTTGGACTTCTAGCAGGGAGCATAAACTGGCAGCACATTAACAACATAATTCATTGTTTGCATGGACTACTATCCATGTGCAGGGATACCTCCAAGGACTGGCTCACTTAACCCTAATAAAGATTAAAGCAAGAGGAGAGATGGAATTGAAATAACACATGCAGCATGAGGTAACTAAGAGGAGAGATAGAATTGAAATAACACATGAAGCATGAAGTGTCTAAGAGACATGGTGTTACTACAGAGTAATGCACAAACACCAAGAAATTTCAGAAGAAAAGGTTTTTGGAGGTGTGAATAAAAGATACGGCATCACCATTTACACACATGCCAAGGTGCCAGTCAAACTCGAGAGGAAAGCTTATTTTTCTCTTTGGTTTGAGATCAAAGAGCACAATGGAGTAGAAAGGAAAACTATTTCAACTCTCCTATAATTGGCAGTGAAGGTAACCACTTAAGCAGTTTCATAATTCTCCTTTGTTTCCCATGCTGTTTCAAGCCCCAAACAGAGCTCCAACGTTTGGTGGTAATGCTTAGGAAATGTAGTTATTTCTACTCTCCTATATGCTCATTTGGTACCATGGAAAGTACAACTAAAGCTTGAGGATAAAAAATCCGTACTTCCTTTGTGATATAGTTGTATGAATAATGCTCCATTTAGATGAGTACAAACCAAAAGGTACAACAACTAAAACTCGACAAACCTCTTCACATCCCGATTCCATCATCACTTGAATAGATCTGGTAACAAGTTCAGTAGCTGCAGTCTGGAGAGAATTTCACTGGAAATTACAACGTACCCATACACAACACAATTAACAAGAAAAACATGATATATCAACACAAAGCCTAAAAACTATCAAAGCCCACATCCAATCCTTTGTAAATGCCATCCCAAGTGTAGGAAAACAAAGAATGGACCTTGAGTTCAAATCAAATGCAGCCAGTTTATTATACACATAATCATTCCAAACATCCATATTTCTACCATTAATGTTATCAATGCACGTCCAATTTCTTGAAAACCCTCACCCCCTTTCCTTTCTTGTTTCCAATAGATCTATAGTACATTAAAAACCAATCCAGGATTCACATATATAATCCAACACAACCTAAAACTGTGCACAAAATCCCAATATGAAA
Organism: Populus trichocarpa; assembly: GCF_000002775.5. Classification (NCBI taxonomy): domain Eukaryota; kingdom Viridiplantae; phylum Streptophyta; class Magnoliopsida; order Malpighiales; family Salicaceae; genus Populus; species Populus trichocarpa. The sequence continues at coordinate 45,253,668 of NC_037285.2, read as the reverse complement.
AAAAGAAGAAGCCATTACCAATGCCTCTTCCTCGATAAGGTTTGATGACAACTAACATAGCAATGTAACCTCTAAAAGTTGAATTCCGATGATCCCCCATCTTACATACAACAGTCCCTACACATTTGCCTTTGTGAAAGGCCTGAAATTGAAAACCCACCAACAAAAACACAGTTACAACACCAAAAAAAAAATCCCAACAACATAAAAGAAGAAAAGAATCACACTTACCAAGAAAGAAAGTTGTGGCCAAAGATAAACAAAGTAACGGTAGGTGAAGATGGAGTAAGGCTCACTAAGTTCTTGATCGACAAGATTCATGATTAATGGTAGGTGATGCTCACCACCATAGCTAACGTATTCAATCTCTGATGCATCGAATTCGTCTTTTTTCTCTCTTTCTTGAACTTCGTCCATTGTTGTTATTCTGTTTCTTGACGACTATAACCGAAGGGTTCTACTTCTTGTTTGAAAATGTAGCAGCTTCCTAATAAAAAGATTCCCTTCGGCCCTTTCTACTTCTTTAGCTGGACTCCATTGGGTATTGCTTTGTGTTGGGCTTACGAGCATTATCCATTTCTGGATTTCGTGCTAGTTTATCAACCTAACCAATTCAGTTTAATCTTTACACTATAAATTTGGAATGAGATTTAAAAATCAATTACAAAAATTAAATTCTTATAAATATATGAATTCAAATATGAATGAATTGTTTAAGATTTGATAAAAAAATATTATTTTTTAAAGAAAAACTTAAAAAAGTAGAAAATAATGTTTTTTTAAAGAAAAAGTTGTAAAAAGTAGAATATAGAAAAGAACACAAAAATATATTAAGATTTTTTTAAGAAAAACTTGAAACTAAATATAAATATAATGTAGTAGTAAACTAAATAGCAAAATACTACTTGTGGGATTAAAAGAAAAGGTTCAAAATTGAAGAACACAAATCCTAATTGAAGGCAAGTTTAATTTACTATTTTTTGAGAATTAATTTATTTATTACAAAGTAATAAGCAGCAAATAATTCTCATTTTACCACGCTATAAATCCTCCTCCCCACCCCACCCCCCCCCCCCCCCCCAAAAAAAAAAAAAAAAAAAAAACAATGACAGATACCAAAACCAAATAAGACGGAGACCGGCGACACAGAAATCAAAGGTGAGAAAGGTGGAATCTTTAGTGGAATTTGTGAATTGGGCTAAACAATGTTTTCTTTTTGAATGCTCTTCAATGTTTTATTTAATTGTTTCACATTGTGTTCATTGGAATCAATCTTTATAATTTGTTCTTTCTTGCTTTTTCACGAGACTATTATATTCTTGACAAAACTTCTTGTCATTAAATTGATTTTTAATTTTATTGAAATTTATGTGATTTTATTATTTTTACAAAATTAAAAGTTAAGAAACCAAATGGAAGAAGAATAAAAGAGTCTAGGTTTTTTTGTTAAATTTTATGTTTTGGTTTTGTCAAAGTTACATTTTGATCCCTTCTAATTTGGGGATTGGATGTTAATCTTGATCTCTGGTTTGAGAGATGAGAGAAAGAGAAACATTGAAAAATGATGATAAAATAAAAAAGTTTTTGATTGCCAAGATTATGACCATGAAAAAATCATTCTTTGTATAAACGGGTTTCTTTCGAGGAGAAAAGTTACATTTAAGTGTTCTCTGTCATTCATCTTACCTGAAAAAAATAGATTCAAGTTCTTTTAGATTTTTTTGATTTAGTTTTTTTTTTTTTTGTCTTTTGAATGGTTTAAGGATGTTTTGGAGCTGGTAAGTGGTTTATAAAAAAAATTTATAGTATTTTTAGATGTCAATGAATTAAAAATTAAATTATTATACCAACCCTATATTTTTCCAGCTATCGTTATAATAGCAAGTTTTAGATGATCCAACCATTAGGTGAATTATTGTTTGCTTAATAATAAAAGAAATATAGGTTGCCTACCACTGTGCGTTGTACACTCACAAAGGGAAAAAAAAGAGGACCCAAGCATGTCTGCTATTTATTTAAGATAGAAGGACACTAGAAGAAAGATTGTCCAAATAAAAGCAACAAGGACAACAAAAAAGGATGAACCAACTATGAATATTGCATGAGATGAAGATGAACAAGACTCTTCATTCATGGTCTCATCACCATAAAACCATTCCAGTGAATGGGTTTTTAATTTTAGATTTTCCTATCACATGTGCCACAACAAACACTTGTTCTCAAGACTTAAAGAGTTCGATGGAGGAGTTATGTTGATGGGTAATGATGATGTTTGTCACACCATTGCGACGACCCTTGATTGATTTCGGTTTTTTTTGTGTGGAAAAAAGAGTCGCCACCTAATATTTTAGTCACTAGGAACCCTAACTGGTCTTTTAGAGATTCTAAGGCAAGAGACTGGTTGCGTAAAGGGAAGGTATTAACACCCCTAGTACGCCCTACCTAAGGTAAGCTGCTTGGTGTTTGGTTTGCTTTATAATTGCTATGGTGTTGGTGTTTTTCTAATCCCATCAGTTTTTCTAGGTTTGATTCAACTAAATTTATTAAGATAGAAATCCAAGGAGATTCCATGTGCTTTAAAAGCTCATTTTCCCTTAGTATTTTAAGAGTTTGCAACTCGTAAATCGCAAGGAGGAGGGACAAAAATTTAGAAATTTAGGGCGCTTTAAAAGCTTATTTTTGCCTTAGTGTTTTAAACTCTCACGGCTCATAAACCGTGGAGTAAAAAATTAAAATGTCCTCGATTATAATCAAGGCTTTTTTCAAGGATGTGTGATGACTTATTCTTTCTAGAAAATTATTTTGGATATTTTCCACTTAAGATTTCTTTATCCAAATATTAACAGTGAATAATAACAAGTTATTTCCAATAATATTTTGGATATTCATCCCTTTGAGATTTCTTTATCCAAACATTAATGGTGAACAATAGATTAATTCCCTCCAAAATAAGATTTTTTATTTTTTTGGAATATTGGCCAATACCCTTTGGAGTTTTACAAACATGTTGTAAAATCCAGAAATGCAAGAAAATAATTTTTGTTGTGTTTAAGAAATCCATGCGACACATTTTTGAAACTTCCAATATTTTTTGTATAAAAAAGAACGTTCAAAACATGTTAGGGTATTGGCCGTATGCAACACACAAGAAAACATTTTTGATATATATGTATATTTGTCACATTGCGTCGAAAACCGGGTATTCTAAATACGAGATTGATATTTTTTACAACATAAAAAAAATTCAGACCTTAAATAAATATGCCAGAAAATCATAAATCTCTTTCTCTTTCTTTTATTTTTTTAAAAGAAAAAAATAGTAGGTCTGGCTGCAAGTGACCCGGCTGGACACAAAAAAAAGGGCGCAATCCTCTCAATGAACAAAGTAAAATGCATGCAAAGAGACCACGTTACTATTCAAGTGAGTTAAAATTCACTTGAACAATGCAAACACAAAGCAAAAAAATGCATGGTGCGAGAGGTGAAGAGAACAGACCTAGGAACGGAAGCGAAGAAGCTGCCTTGACGTTGAAAGCGTGATGGTTGATCGGTCTGTTTCATCTGTTTCAAACCTTTTCCTCTTGTTCTATATTTGCGTCTGTTTTCTGATTTTTTCTTTTCTCTGCGTCTTCGTCACCCTCTCTCCCTGGTTCCTGCACTTTCTCCTTCCCTGTTCTGCAGATGTTATATGCAGAAAAATGAAAGCAAGACCGAAAAGGCAGTCTCTGCTTGTTTATGGTTTCTCTTTCTTTTCTCGTTTTTCTTGCTTTTTCTTCTCCTTCTTCTCTTATACTGCTTGCCTTCCTGATCTCCCAACAACGCAAGGATGAAGGAAAGAAACTCCCTCGTTCTCTGTTTTTTTCTCTCCTACTCCCTGCCTCTCTTATGTTTTTTCTTGTCTTTCTTTTCTTGTTTTTTCCTCTGCTCCTCCTTTCCTTTTCTTTTCTTTCCCCGTTCAGTAAAGTCTTCACAGTAACCAAAGGATGAAAGAAAAGGCCTCCCCCCCCCCTTTTCTGCGTTGTGGCCTGTTCTGGGAGCCAAAACAGAAGCCAGTGGGGGGGGGGGGTGGCGCTCCTCTAGAGAGGGTTTAGATTTGGCCCCTTTTCTCCTCTCCTGTTCTCCCTCTTTTCTGTCCTGCTTCCCTTCTTTTTTTTCATCCCTTTCTTCTCCCAGTAGAGGAGGCTTATAACCTAAAACGCAGCTCTATTTAGAAAACAAATATTACATTAACTCTAGGGTGTAATCTCGGGTGAGTAGAAATAGGAAACCAAAATATTTTGATTCTGATTCTGTGATCATATCTGATTTCTTTCCAGTATTTTAGAGGATAGTGCGACTCCTTTCTTTCCTTCCAAATCTGGGATCATGAGACACCAGCTGTTTCCTTTGAAATGAGGCAATAAAAACATGGCCTGGAGCTCTCCAATCCAGCAAGAGAAACGTGGAAACCAGCAAGAAATTTGCAAAGAAAAAGAAAAGAAATCAGATGGGTAACGGTGCATGCTGCAAAGTCTTATTTTCCTTATTCGGTGTGGTAGAAATCCCGTCATTTATGATGATCCAGCCCCCCTCTCCAGCTTCCAATATCCTTCTTCAATTAAATCCCTCATTTTAGCACTTTTCAATTTAGTCCTTGGTCCAAAAAAATCCTTCAAATAAGACCTGCGAACTTGGGATAAACCCTTTTCGCGGCAGGATTCTCTACTTTCACATTAGATATTCAAATGAGAATATCTTGAGCTTTTGATATTGAAATGAAGCGATTCAAAAGCCCAAATTCATCTACACGTCCAGGACTACAACTTTGATGAAGGATTCGAAGTGAGATAAAATTGTTTTAGAGAACAGAATCTGGCAGTAATCTGGTTGGTCAAAAAGGGTCTCCTGATCTAATTCAGAAACTGACAACGTCGAGCATCGCGATATGACTGAGAGTATGACCTAAGAACAAATCAATAATTTTTGTGATGGAAATAGAGTCTTTAGTGCAAAACTCGGGTCAAGATCCTTCTCGCGACAGAATTCTCTGCTTTCACGTTAGATATTCAAACGAGAATATTATGAGCTTTTGATATCAAAATCAAGCGATTGAAAAGTCCCAAATTCATCTACACTTGTAGAGCTACAACTTTCATGAAAGATAAAAATGAGATAAATTCCTTTTGAATAACAGAATTGCAACCAAACTCGACTGGAAACCTTCTCGCGGCAGGATTTTATGCTTTCATGCTAGATTTCAAACAGGAATATCTTCAAATCAAGCAATTCAAAAGCTCAAATTCATCTACTTGTCCCAGACTACAACTTTGATGAAGGATTTGAAGTGAGATAAAATCGTTTTAGATAACAGAATCTGACAGGAATCTGGTTGGTCAAAAAGGTTTTCTTGATCTGACAATGCCAAGCATCCAAATCTGACTGAGAGTCTACCCTAAGAACAATGACCCCTAGGACCCAATAAAGGTATAGGTCAATTCTTCAACATGTCATGAGTGATAAAAATAGGTAGGATGGTCAAATATCATACGAAACCAAGTCAGAATTAGAGCCTAAGTTGGAATAAAAAATTACGACAGCAGCATAATCAGTTTTTTAAAAAAACAAATGCAAATTATGAGGGATTTATATGAAGACTCCTTATTAGCCTAAGAAACCTGATGCTTTTGGCATCAAAGGAGGAGGATATAAAGAGTAGAAAACACCTCAAACAGGGTTCGAAAAAAATATTTCTTTCTCCTTTATTTTTATCAATTTTTCAACAAACACATGCACTTGATTTAAAAAAAAATACACACCATCTTCATCAGTTGAGGTCTAAAAATGAGTTGAGAGAAACTCTCCATATCACAATAAAATCTAAGATTATGACTTTTCTCTCCTACTTTCTATCTTTTCCTAAGGGTAGATAAAGGACCATCTATTAGCTTTTGAGATTACCTTTATCTCCATGTCACAATAAAATCTAGGATTATGATTTTTCTTTCCTACTTTCTACCCCTATCTTAATGTGCAGATAAGGTTGAACAAGTGGCGATAATCTATTGGTTCCTTGGATTACTTGGTCACCATGTCACAAGAAAATTTAAAATTCTCCTTTCATTTGCTCACATTGTAATATTGGTCCTTTCTCATATTTTTTTTGTTTTTTAAAAAACTGAAATTTGTAATTATAATATGTAATTATAATTCCTAGCATAATGCATACTTGAGGGCAAGCACAACAACTCAAGAGCAAAGCAACTCGATGAAATAGCAAAAGAAAAAGACTTGAAGAACTGAAATAAAATAAAACCAAAAAAGAGGGATGAAAAAAGTAACCGCACTCTGGATGTCACACACTCGGGTCAATCATATTACCCAAGTGGGTGACACGGAGATGATCATCATAAAAAACATGGTTCTTTTAGTTTCATTCTTTGTTGAGTTCGTTCCTGCAAGTCTTAATTTTCTCTTGTTGATCTTTTTTTTTTTAAAAAAAAAAAGAAAACTAAAAAAAACTTTGACCGATCATAGCTTAGGTTAATTATATTTGTTGTTGGAAGCGAGCTGGTATCATCCATGGAGGCGTCTAAGTGATTATCCTGAACCTTTCATTCGTTTCTTTCTTTGCTAGGTGAGTTCTTTTACACATTTTTTTATTTGTTTGTCACTGTCTCTATATTATCTTAATTATGTCATCAAAATGCATTTTTAAAGGGAACTAATGCTTTAACTCACAAGAGTCCGTTAGAATCCATGTAAACTATTTTATTGTTATACTTGTACCTTGCCTTGTTGCTTTTGAAGCTGGATTCCATACAGAGCTAAAGGCCTTCTCCTCTTCTTCCTCCCGCTATTTCATTGAACACTCAATACCAGTGCTTTTCGCACATATTTTCCCAAATTAAGGTAATGAAATTCCTATTCCCATTCTCTTTAAGCCTCTTTTACTTGTAGTGACTCACTCTCACGTTCTGTATCCTTATTTCTTTGATTTTCAGACCTGTGGAAAATGGCTCTCGAAAGTGCTGGTGGATCCATTATAGCTATGCTAGCAGAACTCATGGTGGAACCAGTAGGAAGGCTGTTCCGTTGCATGTTCTGTTTCTACAATTTTGTTGAAGAATTCAAAGAACGAAAGGAGAACCTTGCTTTAGCACTAGATGGTCTGCAAAAAGAAGTCGAAGCTGCTAAAAGGAATGCTGAAGAAATTAAGGAGGATGTCAAAAAGTGGCTGGAAGATGCAAACAACGAAATTGAAGGTGCGAAGCCGTTGGAAAATGAAATAGGAAAAAATGCGACAATTCAAGTTAAGCAAGGCACTGGCCAAGAAGTCGGAGACTTTCACAAAACTTGGAGAAACAAAGTTTACAAAAGTGGCCGACAAACGTCCTCCTCAGCACATAGAATTTCTAACATCAAAGGAATTCACGCCCTCAAAATCGTCAGAAGAAGCTTTGGAACAGATTATGGAAGCTCTCAAAGATGACAACGTCAATATGATCGGACTGTACGGCATGGGAGGGGTGGGTAAAACCACCTTGGTGAAAGAAGTAGGCAGGATAGCCACAGAGTCGCAGCTTTTTGATGAAGTTTTGATGGCTACGGTGTCGCAGAATCCAAATGTCATAGACATTCAGAACCGAATGGCAGATATGTTAGGTTTGAAAATTGAAGAAAACAGTAAAGAAGGGAGAGCAGATCGATTACGGCAGAGACTGAAGAAAGTGGAGAAGATGCTTATAACCCTGGATGATGTTTGGAAACATATTGACTTGAAAGAGATAGGGATCCCATTTGGTGATGATCACAGGGGTTGTAAAATTCTTCTAACAACACGTCGTCGAGACATATGTTCTTATATGGTGTGCCAGCAAAATGTGTTTTTAGGTCTCTTTTCTGAAAAAGAAGCATGGGATTTATTCAGAATCAATGCAGGTTTAGATGATGGGGACTCTACCTTGAACAGAGTGGCAACGGATGTTGCGAGAGAATGCCACGGCTTGCCTATAGCACTCGTGACAATGGGAAGGGCTCTAAGAGATGAATCTGCAGTTAAGTGGAAAAGAATGTCTAAACAGCTCAAAAACTCTCAATTTCCGGACAAGGAACAAATTGAAGAAAAAAATGCATATGCATGTCTTAAGTTGAGCTACGATTATTTGAAGTCCAAGGAAACCAAGTTATGTTTCCTGCTATGCTGTTTATTTCCAGAAGATTACAACATTCCAGTCGAGGACTTGACGAGATATGCACTTGGCTATGGGTTACATCAAGATGGGGAGCCCATTGAAGATGCAAGGGAACTAGTTCATGTGGCAATCAAAGACCTCAAAGCTTGTTGTTTGTTGTTGGGCGCTGAAACTGAAGAACATGTGAGAATGCATGACTTGGTTCGTTATGTTGCTATTCAGATAGCATCATCAAAAGAATATGGATTCATGGTATTGGAGAAGTGGCCAACGAGTATTGAAAGCTTTGAAGGTTGCACAACAATTTCGTTAATGGGCAATAAACTAGCAGAACTTCCTGAAGGATTGGTATGCCCACAGCTCAAAGTTCTATTATTAGAAGTGGATTCTGGTTTGGATGTTCCAGAGAGGTTTTTTGAAGGGATGAAAGAAATTGAAGTTTGTCTCTGAAGGGAGGGTGTTTGTCATTGCAATCACTTGAACTCTCAACGAAACTTCAATCGTTGGTGTTGATCTCGTGTAATTGCAAGGACCTCATTCGGTTGAGAAAGCTGCAGAGACTTAAGATTCTTGGTCTTGTGTCGTGCTCATCCATTGAAGAATTACCTGATGAAATAGGAGAGCTCAAGGAGTTAAGGTTGTTGGATGTGAGAGGTTGTCAAAGGCTAAGAAGGATCCCTGTGAATTTGATTGGAAGGTTGAAGAAGTTAGAAGAGCTGTTGATCGGGGATGGCAGCTTTGAGGGATGGGAAGTTGTTGGATGTGACAGCACAGGAGGAATGAATGCAAGCCTAACAGAACTAAATTCGTTGTCTCAGTTAGCCGTATTATCATTGAGGATACCGAAGGTTGAATGCATTCCCAGAGATTTTGTGTTTCCAGATAGCCAATTATGGATACCCAACCTCGACAAGATTAAATTTGGCTGGTACATCCTTCAATGCGAAGACATTTGAGCAATTGTTTTTACATAAATTAGAATTTGTAAAAGTGAGGGGTTGTGGGGATGTTTTCACTCTGTTTCCAGCAAGATTGCGGCAAGGTTTAAAAAATCTAGAGGAGGTGATTGTTGACAGCTGTAAATCATTGGAAGAGGTATTTGAATTGGGTGAGGCTGATGAAGGAAGCAGTGAGGAGAAGGAGCTGCCGTTGCTGTCATCTTTAATAACGTTACAGCTGTCATAGTTACCTGAGCTCAAATGCATATGGAAGGGGCCCACCAAGCATGTCAGCTTCCAAAGTCTTGCTCATCTATATTTGATTTCTCTCGACAAACTGACATTTATTTGTTAGCTATTTGGAGACAAGCAATGTCCCACCTCCACTATGTGCTTAGTGGGAATACCTAATCTCCACTTAGCACAAGTGGAGGCAAACGGTGGGCATAAATCATGGCATGATTTATGCCCTTCACTCCTAGCTTAATATATATGTATGCTCAGTGAAGAGCTGGAGGGTTGGTGTGTGAAGAACACAGAGAAGAGTGAAAACACAGAGAGAAAAACGTGAGAGAGAGAGCTTGAGTTGAGTAGAGGAGATTTTCTCCTCCTCCTTGTTTTGTTGTTTGTATTGTTTCTAAGCTTGATTAATACAAACCAGTAGCTCCGTGGAGTAGGCAAGTTGCCGAACCACGTAAATTGATGTGTGTTTGAGTTCTGGAATTACCCAACAACTGGTATCAGAGCTTGTTCTTGACAAAGAGGGTGTTTGATCCAAACTCAAAAATAAAAGTTCTCCAAACGTGTTTTTGAACATACCATCGTGTAGAGGACAACCGGACGAATCCACTGTTTCAAACCCGGCGAAGAACCGACGTCCTGCATGCCCGCACGCGCTCCCACGCGCCGACGTCCAGACTGCCCACGCGCACCAACGCGCCGTACGCGCGCCACGCTCCATCTTCGCCCGGCTTCTGCAAAACGGATCGGACTGACCCGCCACGTCAGCAAATCCGTACGGTCACCGTCCGCGTCACCTGCCACGTCACCTGCCACGTCATCCGACTGAGTTTTGTTCCGATGTGTCGCAGAAGCTGATATTCTGACACGTGGCTACATCATCACCGTTGAAGGGTTTTAATCCAGTACGGCGCAGGATCCAATCAGTTGACACGTGGTTAAATCAGGACCACTCTTTAGTATTGATCCAGTGCGACTCAGGCCATCATCTGCTGCCACGTGGCTTCATCAGAACCGCTGCTGAGTTTTGATCCGGTGCGACGCAGGCGGTACTCTGGCTGACACGCGGCTGCATCTGCACCGTCCGTTAATCCAAAACTTTGATTGCTAAAATCTGAGCCATCCGAAGTCCGATTGGGGTGATCTCAGTGTCATTTCCAAGGTTTTCGGCTGTTCCGGACACATCTGTAAGGTCAGATTTGGGAAATTCGAATCGGAGAAGTAGTAAAAATGGCAGATGAAATAAAAGCAGCTGGAATTGAAAAATTTGACGGGACAGATTTTGGATACTGGAAAATGCAAATTGAGGATTATCTATATGGGAAGAAACTTCATCTTCCCTTGTTGGGGAGCAAACCAGAAAATATGCAAGAAGAAGATTGGCTACTTCTTGATAGACAAGTTCTGGGCATTGTCCGGTTATCCTTATCAAGAAGAGTTGCTCACAATGTTACGAAAGAAAGATCCACTGCAAGATTGATGGAAGCCTTGTCTGGGATGTATGAGAAGCCATCAGCAAATAATAAAGTGCACCTGATGAAAAAGTTGTTCAACTTGAAGATGGTCGAAAACACTTCTGTGACATAACACCTCAACAACTTTAATACCATCACAAATAAATTATCATCTGTTGAGATTGAGTTTGATGATGAGATTCGTGCACTCATCTTGCTAGCTTCACTTCCAAGCAGTTGGGAAGGCATGAGGACAGCCGTGAGCAATTCAGCTGGAAAATCCAAACTGAAGTATGATGACATTCGAGACTTGATTTTGGCTGAAGAAGTGCGAAGGAAAGACTCGGGTGAAAGTTCAAGCTCAGGATCAGCTCTCAACATCAACACTCGAGGGAGGAGACATGATAGAGGCTTATCCAGAGGCAGATCAAAATCAAGATATAGAAGTAAAAGCAAGTTTGGACCCAGAAAACAGGTTGAATGTTGGAATTGTGGCAAACCCGGTCATTTCATGAGGAATTGCACAAAACCGAAAAAACCTGAAGCTGACTCTGCAAACGCTACCACAGATGAGGTACATGATGCTTTGATTCTTGCTGTACAAAGTCCAATTGATGATTGGATTCTTGATTCTGGTGCTTCATTTCACTGTACACCTAACCATGACATGATGCTAAACTATGTTGCTGGAGATTATGGTGTGGTCTATCTGGCCGATGGACAACCAATGGCTGTTGTGGGTGTAGGAGATGTGCAAATCAAGACAATGAATGGATCTACATGGAACTTGCAGAATGTCAGGCATGTTCCTGGATTAATGAAGAAGTTGATCTCTGTTGGACAGCTTGACGATAGTGGTCATGAAATACGTTTTGCTGGAGGTATGTGGAAAGTATCAAAGAGTGCAATGGTTTTAGCTCGTGGAAAGAAAACCGGCACCCTGTATATGACCACAAGAGTTGCAGACACCATTGCCACTACAGAAGCAGAAAATCAGGCACAACTATGGCACTGTAGACTTGGCCATATGAGTCAAAAGGGGATGAAGATACTTCAGTCGAAGGGAAAGCTGGCAGAATTAAAAAATGTCGATCTAGACATTTGTGAAAGCTGTGTTCTTGGAAAACAGAAAAAGCTCAGTTTCTTGAAGGTTGGCAGGACCTTAAGACCAAGAAAGCTAGAGCTGGTACACACAGATTTATGGGGACCGTCTCCAGTAGCATCTCTTGGAGGTTCTCGGTATTACGTGACTTTCATTGATGATTTCAGCAGGAAGGTATGGGTTTACTTTCTGAAAAATAAATCTGATGTGTTTGAAACATTCAAGAAATGGAAGGCTATGGTTGAGACTGAATCAGGTCTAAAGTTGAAATGCTTAAGATCTGACAATGGAGGAGAATACATTGATGGAGGTTTCAAGGAGTATTGTGCTGTCAATGGTATCAGAATGGAAAAGACCGTTCCAGGCACACCGCAACAGAATGGCGTTGCTGAACGGATGAACAGGACCATCAATGAACGAGCTAGAAGCATGAGGTTGCATTCAAGGTTACCTCAAACATTCTGGGCCGACGCAGTTCATACCGCAGTTTACTTGATCAACCGTGGACCATCAGTTCCTTTGGAGTTCAGACTGCCCGAGGAAGTATGGAGAGGAAAAGAGGTACAACTCTCTCATTTAAAGGTCTTTGGGTGTGTTTCCTATGTTCATATAGATTCTGATGCTCGCAACAAGTTGGATGCCAAATCCAAGAAATGTTTCTTCATCGGCTATGGAGATGAAGAATTTGGCTTTCGGTTCTGGGATGATCAGAATAGAAAGATTATCAGAAGCAGGAACGTGATCTTCAATGAGAAAGTTCTGTACAAAGACAGATCAAGTGCAGAAACAGATAAGGCTGATTCAGATACAAGTCCACAAGGATCTGAATTCATAAGATTAGAAGGCCTTCCCGATGTTACTGAGCAGAACAACAATCAAGAGTCTTTACAAGAAGACTCAAGCATATCTGTACCCGCTACTACACAAGAAGATGCGGAGCAAATTGAACCAGCTGTTCGCAGGTCTTCGAGGACGATAAAGCCCCCGCAACGGTTCACACTTTTACTGAATTACATTTTGTTGACAGATGGTGGTGAACCGCTAACTTATGAAGAATCCTTACAAGATGGAAACTCAAGCAAGTGGGAGTTAGCCATGAAGGATGAGATGAGTTCGTTGCTGAAGAACAAAACTTGGGAGCTAACCACACTGCCTGAAGGAAAGAAGGCTTTACAAAACAAGTGGGTTTACAGAGTGAAGACTGAGCATGACGGAAGTAAACGGTTCAAGGCAAGACTTGTTGTCAAAGGGTTTCAACAAAAGAAAGGCATTGACTACTCTGAGATATTTTCTCCAGTTGTGAAGCTCACAACAATCAGAGTTGTTCTGGGGATAGTAGCTGCAGAAAATTTACATCTTGAACAGTTAGATGTAAAAACAGCATTCCTTCATGGTGACTTGGAGGAAGATATTTACATGCAACAGCCAGAGGGGTTTACAATGCAAGGAAAGGAGAATCAAGTCTGCAAGCTACAGAAAAGCCTATACGGGTTGAAGCAAGCTCCAAGACAGTGGTACAAGAAGTTTGACAACTTTATGTGCAGTTCCGGGTATACAAGATGCCAAGCTGATCATTGTTGCTATGTCAAACATTTTGACAACTCCTACATCATTCTACTATTATATGTAGATGATATGTTGATTGCAGGATCCAACATTGAGGAGATTGATAAGCTGAAACAGCAGTTGTCAAAACAGTTTGAAATGAAGGATCTGGGAGCTGCTAAACAAATACTTGGCATGAGAATCTTCAGAGATAAAGACAAAGGCGTACTAAAGCTTTCACAAACAGAGTATGTCAAGAAGGTTCTCAGCAGGTTTAGTATGGATAATACTAAACCAGTAAGTACACCACTGGGGAATCATTTCAAGCTCAGCAAAGATCAATCACCAAAAACTGAGCTAGAAAGTGGATACATGGATAAGATTCCATACGCCTCAGCTATCGGCTCTTTGATGTATGCTATGGTCTGTACCAGACCAGACATTGCCCATGCAGTGGGAGTTGTAAGCCGATATATGAGCAATCCTGGAAAGCAGCATTGGGAGGCGGTCAAATGGATCATGAGGTACTTAAAAGGTTCCTCGGAAACTTGTCTCAGTTTCACAGCTGGTGGTTTGAAACTTGAAGGTTTTGTAGATGCTGATCTAGCAGGAGATGTTGATAGCCGAAAGAGCACTACAGGATATGTATATACTCTAGGAGGGACTGCTGTTTCCTGGAGTTCTACCTTGCAAAAGATCGTCGCTCTTTCAACAACAGAAGCTGAATATGTTGCAGTCTCAGAATCTGCAAAAGAGATCGTATGGCTGCAGAGTTTCCTGAAAGAATTGGGCAAGATGAATGGAAAGGGTACTTTGTATAGCGATAGTCAGAGTGCAATCTTCCTTGCCAAGAATCCAGCATTTCACTCTAGGACTAAGCACATTCAGATCAAATATCACTTCATCCGACAATTGCTAGACGATGAACAACTGATGCTAGAAAAGGTCTGTGGAAGCAAGAATCCAGCTGACATGTTAACCAAAGGAGTTACACTTGATAAACTGAAGTTGTGTAAAACTTCAGTTGGTCTTCAAGGATAAATGATGATTTCATTGTTTGTCTCCAAGTGGGAGATTGTTAGCTATTTGGAGACAAGCAATGTCCCACCTCCACTATGTGCTTAGTGGGAATACCTAATCTCCACTTAGCACAAGTGGAGGCAAACGGTGGGCATAAATCATGGCATGATTTATGCCCTTCACTCCTAGCTTAATATATATGTATGCTCAGTGAAGAGCTGGAGGGTTGGTGTGTGAAGAACACAGAGAAGAGTGAAAACACAGAGAGAAAAACGTGAGAGAGAGAGCTTGAGTTGAGTAGAGGAGATTTTCTCCTCCTCCTTGTTTTGTTGTTTGTATTGTTTCTAAGCTTGATTAATACAAACCAGTAGCTCCGTGGAGTAGGCAAGTTGCCGAACCACGTAAATTGATGTGTGTTTGAGTTCTAGAATTACCCAACACGTCCCTCGCTCAAAGTCTGCCAAAGCTAGAAGGCTATTACATAAGAAATTGCGGTGAATTGAAGCATATTATCTGAGAAGAGGATGGTGAAAGGGAAATAATTCCACAGACTCCTGGCTTCCCAAAATTAAAATCTATCTTCATAGAAGACTGTGGAAAACTGGAATGTGTCCTCCCTGTCTCTGTGTCTCCAAGCCTTCTGAACCTGGAAGAGATGCAGATTTTTAAAGCTCATAATTTAAAGCAAATATTTTACAGTGGAGAAGGAGATGCACTCACCACAGATGGCATCATCAAATTCCCTCGACTAAGTAAATTGGATCTTTCTTCCAGATCAAATTACAGTTTTTTTGGTCCCAAGAATTTTGCTGCTCAATTGCCTTATTTGCAAATTCTAAAAATTGACGGCCACAAAGAATTGGGAAATTTGTTTGCAAAGCTCCAAGTACGTCCTTTATATTTCTCCAATAATTTTTTTCCTTTTTAATTTAAATTGTCAACTTCAATACATGTTGATTTCTTCCTTTAAATTTCTGAAACTGAAGTAATTGATAAGTAGAGATAAATCCTTTAGCCATCCACTAAATTTAAAAGGAGTTGTCTAACTGTATCTGTCATGACCTGATTCCCAGATCCATGACCGGCACATAGGCAAGGTTTCCCTCCAAGGTTCCATACCTATGCGAACCCAAACTTACATACAAACTTATCCTAACTCAATCAGAGTTCAACGCAGCATTAATAACAAAATCAACTTCATAATATAATTGAATTGTCTTAATACAAGAGTTAATATAATTTCATAATTTTGGAGTTCTAACTAGACATAAAGGAAAATGTACAAGTTACAACCAAAAGAGCAGGTTCTGAAGGTCCAACAAAAGTGACTTGCTATTAAGCTATAAGCCTGAAAAGGATAAATAATGAGAGAGTGAGTTCAAAAATCAAGCTATAAGCCTGAAAAGGATAAATAATGAGAGAGTGAGTTCAACAACTCAGTGAGTAGATAATATTCAATACACACACACGAGGTAATACAGCAATGAGAAATATATATACAAGTATGGCTCTAGGTTCTTATAGGAAGGTTTCTCAAATAGGCCATAACAAGAATATCATATGGTAAAACTCGTCAGAAAATCAAAATGCAATGAGCATAAGGCTCCGTACTGTGAGATGATCAGTTCACACAGGTTGGTGACTCCCCCGACCAACTAGGGTTCAGATACGATGTGCACAAAGACTAACACTACCCTGTTAGCATGGGTATTCTGACTGACATACCATAGCCTCATAATCATAATCAAACATACATATTCATATCTTAAGGCTCAACTCATGACATCAATCAAATAAGGAGTTATCAATTCAGAAGTCAATTCAAAATATATACTGGTTCATATCAAGAATTCAGATTTAACAATTGATCATACTTTATCATAACAAGGATAATAATCAACATATATATTATCAAGAAGCATGATCCAATTCACATTAACAAATAAAATATTTATAATATTTCTCATGCATATGGAAAATTATCCACTCACCTGACTCGAAAGCAAACAGAAATCAAAAGCAGACACCGAAGAAAATCCTACTGACGTCCCGCCGGTAGAATATCAGGATTATCTGAATATAGAGGAGACATATTCAAGAATGACTCAAAAGAATATATAACCTATTTAATACACTTATCTAAGGGTGTATTCCATAACCCTATATGTTTTTGAACTAACTAGTTATTTTTCCTAAAAACCCAACATTTAATGGTTTTCCCGAAATCTAATCCAATAATAAAACAAATAATAAAATTGGTAATAATTCACTAAATAACCCTCAATTATTCATCAAACCAAACTGCACAAGCTAATATTACAGCTAGGGACTAATCTGTAATTTATCATATTTTTAAGGGTCAAATTGTAACTTTTGTCAAATTGAAGGACCAAACTAATTAAAATATCATAAATCCATTACTATACTGAAATTCTGAACATAATTAATCCTCATTTCTGTCAAGAATATCTCATTATACTCCAGGGACCATTCTGGAATTTTACCAAATTTTTAGGGTCAAATTGTAATTTTTGTCAAATTGAAGGACTAAATTGAAAGTGTTAAAATTTCAAAACTATACAGGAATTCTGCCCATAATTCATCTTTTATTCTGTTTAGAATCTCGGAATAGGCTCTAGGGACCAATCTGTAAATTTTCCAAAGTTTGGGGACTAAACTGTAATTTCCATAAATTGAAGGACCAAATTGAATTTTCATCATCTTCCACCTCCAACCCAGAATTTCAACAGAAAACCCACTGTTCTTTCCTTATTTCTAACAGAAATTCACCATTCAAACAAAATCATAACTCAAAATCATCATAATCTTCCATAATCAACTAAATAATCAATTACCCACAACAATCAACCCCATAACATTTAATTTAATTCATCAATTAAACCCAAAACATAAATTTTCAAAACCCTAACATTCATCAAAACTGAAATTAAAGTTCAATTAACATACATTTATACATTTAACAACCTAAATCTTACCTTTAAACTTATTTCTTCAATTCCTTTCTATTTCCCTAAATTTAAATTTATACTCTTTAAGCCTCCAAGGGCTTTGTTGCCATTTCCTATCTTTTTTTTTTATTTCAAAATATTACAATCTCCCCACCTTATAAAAGTTTCGTCCTCAAAACTTAATAGAAAAGATTGAATACTTACCGAGATTATCGAAAAGATGAGGATACTCCTGACGCATCTTATCCTCGAGCTCCCATGTCGCTTCCTCACGTGAATGACCTTTCCATTTCACTTTCACTGAAGCTATATCCTTCGACTGAAGCTTCCTCACTTGCCGGTCGATTATAGCTTCCGATTGCACCTCATAAACCATATCATCTCTCAATTCAATGGGATGAATCTCTAACACATGCGATGGATCTGACATATACTTCCTTAGCATGGAAACATGAAATACCGGATGAATAGCAAATAAGTTTGGTGGTAATGATAACCTATAAGCAACTGCCCCAACTCTCTCCAGAATCTCATACGGTCCAATGAATCGAGGACTCAACTTATCTTTCTTCCCAAACTTGAATACTCCTTTTGTCAGTGATACTTTTAAGAACACACAATCACCCACTGAAAACTCTAAGTCACGCCTTCTTTTATCTGCGTAACTCTTTTGTCTGCTCTGAGCTGTTTGAAGCTTATTTCTAATTATCTATATCTTCTCCGAGGTAATCTGAATCAACTCCGGTCCCATTAACCTCTTCTCACCAACCTCAAACCAACAAACCGGTGATCTACACTTCCAACCATACAAAGCCTCATAAGGTGTCATCTCTATGCTAGCCTGATAACTGTTATTGTAAGCAAATTCCACTAATGGTAGGAACTTACTTCAACCAACTCCAAAATCCATAACACAAGCCCTTAACATATCCTCCAAGATCTGAATGGTCCTCTCAGACTGACCATCGGTCTGAGGGTGAAAAGTTGTACTCAACTGCACTTTAGTACCCATAGCTTCTTGAAATTTCACCCAAAATCGCGATGTAAACTGTGGACCTCTATCTGACACTATCGAGATTGGCACTCTATGCAACTGTACAATCTCACTAATAAACAATTCCGCCAGTTTTGCATATCCATAAGTAATCTTAACTGGCAGAAAATGGGCTTATTTTGTCAACCTGTCAACAATCACCCATATCGAATCATAACCCTCCTTACTCCTAGGCAATCCTGTCACAAAGTCCATTGTGATCCTTTCCCACTTCCATTCTGGAATCAACAATGGTTGCAACAATCCAGGAGGTTTCTGGTGTTCACCCTTTACCCTCTGACAGGTCAAACACCTAGAAACAAAATCTGCTACATCAGCCTTCATCTTATTCCACCAATAACACACATTGAGGTCTTTATACATCTTGGTGGAACCTGGATGCATTGTGTAAACTGTCTGATGTGCCTCTACCATCAATTCTCTCCTCAGATCATCTACATCAGGTACACAAAGACCATTCCTATATCTCAGCACATCATCATCATCTATCACAAAACTTGCAGCCTTACCCTGCTCAACCTCATTTCTGATCCTGAGTAGTGAAACATCTTTCTTCTGAGCTGCTTTTATCTTATCAAACAAATCCGACTTAACCTGAAAGTGAGCAATCATTGCTCCAGCTTCACTAAGATCAAATCTGACTCCTTTATCCACCAACTCATACAGCTCCCTAATCAGAGGTCTTTGTACCTCCTGAATATGAGCTAAGCTCCCTGATGATTTTCTACTCAAAGCATCGGCAACTACATTTGCCTTACCTGGGTGGTACTGTATGATACAATCATAATCCTTCAGCAGTTCCATCCATCTCCTCTGCCTCAGATTTAGATCCCTCTAGTGAAAGATGCACTTCAAACTCTTGTGATCTGTGAAGATCTCACAAGTTTCACCATACAAGTAGTGCCTCCAATTCTTCAAAGCAAAAATTACAGCCGCCATCTCCAAATCATGTGTAGGATAGTTCTGTTCATGCTTCTTCAGTTGCCGTGAAGCATAGGCAATAACCTTGTCATGCTGCTTTAGAACACATCCTAACCCCACTCTCGAAGCATCACAATACACTGTGTAACCACCAGAACCTGATGGTACTGCTAGAATAGACGCTGTAGTCAATCTCTCTTTCAACTCTAAGAAATTTTTCTCACAAGCTTCAGACCACTAAAACTTAACATTTTTCTGCGTCAACTTAGTCAATGGTGCAGAAATACAAGAAAAGTTCTCTACAAACCTCCGATAGTAGCTGGCCAAACCTAAGAAACTTCTATTCTCTATCGCCGAAGTTGGCCTAAGCCACTGCTTAACTGCTTCAATCTTTTGAGGATCAACCTCAATCCCATTCCTTGACACTACATGCCCAAGAAATGCTACACTCTCCAACCAAAACTCACTCTTTGAGAACTTGCCATACAACTGATGATCTCGCAAAGTTTGAAGCACAATTCTCAAGTGCTGCTCATGCTCCTCTCTAGACCTCGAATACACCAAAATATCATCAATAAAAACTATCACAAATTGATCAATAAACTGTCCAGACACTCTATTCATCAAATCCATAAAAGTTGTTGGTGCATTCGTCAACCCAAAAGACATCACTAAGAACTCATAATGACCATACCGAGTTCTAAAAGCTGTCTTCAAAATGTCATCCTCTCTTATCCTCAACTGATGATACCCAGATCGAAGATCGATCTTAGAAAAGAATTGAGCTCCCTACAATTGGTCAAACAAATCATCAATGCGAGGGAGTGGATATCTATTTCGAACAGTCACCCGATTCAGTTGCCTATAATCTATACACAACCTCAATGACCCATCTTTCTTCTTCACAACAACACCGGGGCTCGCCAAGGGGACACACTCGGTCGGATGAACTTTTTATCTAACAAATCCTGTAGTTGCTCCTTTAGCTCCCTCAATTCTGCTGGCGCCATTCTATATAGTGCCATTGATATTGGTTCGGTACCCAGAATCAAATCAATACAAAACTCAATCTCTCTATATGGAGGCAATCCAGGTAAGTCATCGGGAAAAACATCGATAAACTCCCTAACTATAGGGACTTGATCTCATTGGGAAACTTCTTTCTCTACATCTACTATATATGCTAGGTAGCATTGTGCCCCTTTTCGAGCCATTTTCCTCGAGATAGCTGACAACATAATTGATGGAGACCCAATTTTATCTCCTTGAAATACCAACCCAACTTCTTCATCTAGATCAAACATTATTTTCTTACCCCAACAATTTACTGAAGCCCTATGCTTTGCTAACCAATCAATTCCCAAAATCACATCAAAATCAACCATATCTAAGACATTTAATTCTCCCATAAAGATCTTATCTCCAATTTCTATTCCACAATCCGAATACACATACTTCACTAATACTAATTCATCTAGGGGAGTAAAGATTGAAATTGGGGATCTTAATAAAGTTGGTTGCTTATCCAACCTCATGGCAAAAATATAAGGACACAAATAAATGAGTTGCACCCATATTAAATAATATTTTTGCTTAAAAAAAAAGCAAACAACAAGAATATGTTGAGGTGCGGATGTACTACCTAGCCTCCTATACCTTGCATTTCTAAATTGTACAATAGGGACATCATCTTTATTGTCATTTACTCTAAAAGTATCAATTTTATGTCTATTCCTCGGCATTTCCTAAAATAAAAGTGAGAGCACTCAAGTCATGCTAGAACAATAGCATGATAATTATCACAGAATTATAGCAAAACATGTCTATCACAAGGAAGAAGACATACTTGATGAGAATTCAAAATTCAAAAACAACAAACAAGACGATACGGATCCTAATGCTCAACTTATTATGAAATTAATTATACTATTGTTTCTTTAACCTAAAGCTCTGATTACCAAGTTTGTCATGACCCGATTCCCGGATCCATGACCGGCACATAGGCAAGGTTTCCCTCCAAGGTTCCATACCTATGCGAACCCAAACTTACATACAAACTTATCCTAACTCAATCAGAGTTCAACGCAACATTAATAACAAAATCAACTTCATAATATAATTGAATTGTCTTAATACAAGAGTTAATATAATTTCATAATTTTGGAGCTCTAACTAGACATAAAGGAAAATGTACAAGTTACAATATAATTTAATAATCATATCAAGTTTGTTTCTCTTTAATTTAAATATGGAGTAGACTTTTATTCTGGGATTTTTGATGTAACCTTACTATGAATATGTGAACAATTTCTTTGATTGAATTATTACATTAAGATGTTGAGTATTTCATTCTATGTGTAATGCTTGCGTATGTTTGGCCAACATCTGCATGATTTAGAATTCAATTTGAAACTGAGAAGTGATGATTGTTTTAGCTATTGTTTGAAATACCTTAAGAAATCTATAGGATAGAGATATCCTAGGAACTTTTGTAATCGTTACAGGTTTTACAGTATTTAATTAATTTCGACAAGTTCAGAACTTTCGTAGAGTATATGAAATTTGTTTGTCGAAATAATTTATTGATGCTCGAGAGAGATTAATATTTACATTGGGAAAACCTGATTATCAACATTAGGCGTAATTAATTTAATCGAGAAAGTTCACATAGGCATAGTTACGGTAAGTCATAAATCCTAGAACCAGTACAATTGAATTCATTAATATTTAATCATTTGGTTGCTTCTTTTTTTTTTAATCATTAATTTTTGTTTCATAAACTATCTTATTCGATTCCTCAAATAGATCATAATTTAAAAGACTTTGGTAATTAGTAGTCATTTTTACAAATCCTCGTGGGACGATACTCTACTCATCACTTTATTACTTGTTACGATTCATGCACTTGCGAAATTAATCAACAATATCATAAAATTTAAAGGAAAAGGAATACTAACATGCAAAGAAAGTATTTACAATATAATTAAATATTTCAAAATGGTTAATTACAGGATAACTAAAAATACTACATGCTAAGCTGAACCTTTATAAATACATCAAGGTTTGCACAAAAGTATACTACATAAACACGTTAATTCCTTTTTGTTTTAAGTTAAATATTTATATAAGCTTCACAAAGTAGAGTCCTAAACTAATGATCTTCCTGAATGTTTGATGGACCTGTTACATAAATAAACATACCATTATGTTGATAAAGAATATATGTATGCTCATGTAATGAATACGAATGAAGTATTAATTTTCTATCAAATCCATGAGAATTCTAACAAAGAACTTATATTTTGCTTGTAAATCTTTTAAACTGAATTAACACTCATTTGTATATTCTTAATTGAATAATCTTATTTACTTGCATAAACTAGGTGACCTTGTAAGGTTTAATCCTGTAATTCATTTCCCGGCAATCCTATCACGGATGCCATTAGCCGAAGCTAATCGTGTAAATCATATCCCAAAATCATATCCCGGCAATCCTATCACGGATGCCATTAGCCGAAGCTAATCATATGAATCATATCTCGGCAATAGCCGAAGCTTATCATATGAATCATTTCCCGGCAATCCTATCACGGATGCCATTAGCCGAAGCTAATCATGTGTATCATTTCCCGGCAATTCTATCATAGATGCCATTAGCCGAAGCTAATCTTGTAAATACACTAGGTTTTATTTACATTGAACGATATTTATTATAATTGCATTTACCAGAAGGATTCTAAATTGTATGTGTAAATAGGAGGGAAAATCACGCACCTGCTTTGCCTGTCTCGCGACCTCCCCTAACAGAAGATCCAATCCTGGTTGCTCCTCCTGAATCATAAGGAAGTTTTTTTTTTTTGGTTATGATTCTTTCAAGCCGATATTATAGAGAATTCATATTCATCCATTACTCATATGTTACTTTCTATGCATGTTCATTTCCTCATAATAACATACATACATATATCATGTATATTTTCAGAGTTAATATCTCAATATACAAGTGTTCGTATGACTCAATTCTTTTATATTCTTATTTATAGTATTCACATGAAAGTCTACTGTTACTGTCAAATTTCCAACTGTTATTGTCAAATTTCCAACTGTTACTGTCTAACTTTGAACTGTTACTATCCAATTTCCAACTGTTACTGTCTGACTTTGAACTGTTACTGTCTGACTTTTCCAACTATTACTGTCTGACTTTTCCAACCGTTACTATCTGACTTTGAACTGTTACTGTTTGACGTTGAACTGTTACTGTTTGACTTTTCCAACCGTTACTGTCTGACTTTGAACTGTTACTGTTTGACTTTGAACTGTTACTGTTTGACTTTTCCAACCGTTACTGTTTGACTTTTCCAACCGTTACTGTCTGACTTTGAACTGTTACTGTTTGACTTTGAACTGTTACTGTCCAATTTCCAACTGTTACTGTCTGAACACTCATCAGATTTTTAACTATATCTAAAGTTCTAAAACTCCATTTTAACTGAGATTGATCTCGTTGGAAAGCTAAGACACGAGGCTACTAGTTCTCTGAGGGAGGAGAACCCAGTTTTGCCTCTAAGATAGTCAAAATTGTTCATTTACTAATTAGTCCTATTGTCCTACATAATCAGTCACGACTCAGTCTCAGTTGGTAACCCATAACTGGAGTTCTACATTTTCAAATTGAGCAAGACCAGTTTCCTAGGTTACCTAACATTCAAATCTACAATTTCTATGGGGAACCCGATCCTAATCCCCTCATCCTCCTACCCGAAATCTCATCGAAAGTTAGGAGACAAGTCTGTCCAGATTCGTCTCCCCCTCCCCTTCACACAATACTTTCATAAACTTAATCTCAACAATAAGTGCTTTTTTCCCAATTTATATCTAAGAATCCTAACCTATGATTCAATATCAAGGCATCAATTCTTTATCAAATTTAAAAAAGAATTTTTTTAAGATCATGTTTAGAATACCTTACCCGGTACAAATTAAGATTTTGATCTTCAACCAGTTGAAGATTTTCAACTCCGTCCTTTCTTTTCTTCTTGTTCAATTTCCCTCCTGTCTTTTCTTCTTGTTCAATTTCTTGGTAATCCTTTGCTCTCAAGTGTTTATCCCATCTTTAAGCTCTTAGTCTTGGATGGGTTCTTGAAATTTTAGTGTTTCTCTCTTGATTTCTCGAGAATGGGTATAAAACTCCCTATTTTCTCTCCTTATGGTTCCTACAGATTTTTTTTTGTTGAGGAGAGAGTATTTATACTCTATATTTTCCCTTATTTTTATTTAGACCCCCTTTTTCCTTTAAGTGTATTATTCTCTTCAATTAAATCCAACCCTCAATAGTACCGGGTTTATTATAATGTCTCGAATTATTTCGCCCGGAAATTTATATTCAAAAATTTCTGAATTTCTATTTTTATTTAATCATATGCATGAATTTCTTCACTTTTATTTATTTATTATTTTTCCCGGGGTTTACACTAATTGGGCGGTACTCTTTGAATTCCAAGGTAAGCTTTTTTTTTCGGCACCAATGTGATATAGGAGAGGTTAACCCCTTTCAGCATAGACCCTGTTCTAAAAAATACAGTAATCAGGTCCAATAAGTCTTCTGCAATAAAATCCCAAGCAAGCTTATAGAATTTAAAATTGAAACCATCTGGACCAGGACTCTTAGAACCATCACAATCCCACACACATCTTTTAATTTCATCCAAGGTCACATCTCGCTCTAGCCTAAGAGACAACTTTGAATTTAACCTTTTAAAACCTACAGGACCCATCTTTGCTTTCTTCCCAATTAGAGCTTTATACAGATTATAAAAATAATCAACGACAACAGATTTGATTTCTGGTAAAGACCGAAGTTCAGCCCCTTTATGATTGATCATCATAATTTGAGATTTGGCTCTTCTGAAGTTAGCTATCAAATGGAAAAACTTGGTATTACGGTTCCTTAGCTTGCACCACAACTGTCTAGATCTCTGCCTCCACTTGCATTCAACTCTATTACTGTAGGTCCATTTATCCCTTATAAGAGATTCAAGCTTGAGGTGATCTGAGGGACATAGAGGATCAGCCTCCTGTTTTCTCTCTAGATCATCAATTTGGGAAATCACAACCTAAAGCTTGTGCTCTTGATCACCAAAATCATCTTCGTTCCATCACCGAAGTTGAGCTGCTACAAAGCTAAGCTTTTTAATAAATCTGAAGCGTCCTAGGAATGCAGTACACCCGTCAAACCAAAAGCCTCTAATAATGTTTTTGAAGTTAGGAAATTGAAGCCAACAATCCAAAAATTTAAAAGGACTATAACCACTCTCTAGGAGGCAATCAAACACAAGCAAGGGGCAATGGTATGACATTTCTCTAGGTAATCGATGGAGCATTACATTAAAGAACTGAAGAAGAAAGGATTCATCTGAGAAAGCACGATCTAGTTTGCTCATCAAGCGATTCCTGAACCAGGTGAAGTAGCCTCCAGCCAGTTGATACTCAATAAGGTAACAAGAATCCAGAAAATTCCTAAAAGCTGAAGAGCCCCTGATATGAAGATAGCCACTGCTTCTATCAATCTGATTTAAAGTCTCATTAAAATCTCCCACCATCAACCACGGAATAGGGAAGGCATGTCTGAGGATACACAAGTTCATCCAAAGATCCCGTTTTTCTAACATAGAATAAGAGGCATAAACACCAACAATAGCACAGATAAAACCACTTTGCATATGCTGACCGTACAGACCAATCCACCATAACCATATTCAACAGATGAAACCTGAAATTTTGTATCAAGAGCAATCATACCCCTTCTACTTCCTTTAGCCTCATTACAAGCCCAATTAACATTGCTATTGTTCCAAACATGAAAAATGAAAGAGTCTGTGCAAGTCTTAATTTTTGTTTCTAGAAGAAAGCACACATCAATATTATGAATATCAATAAGCCTACCCACAGCCCGTAATTTTCCAGCCCTACCCAGTCCACATAAGTTCCAAGAGAGAACCTTCATAAAAAAAAACCAGAAAAAATCCTAACCAAAGCAGAGGAAACAAAGGACTTACTGGACAGCCCTCCAGTCAGCCTCCTCTTGTTGAAGCTGTTTCCGAATATCTCCTTCAAAAGCATAAAGGTTGGAATTGTCCCCAATAAGCAAAGCTTCCCCAATCTGGACCATACCCTGAACTTCTCGATCTTCTGAACTCATAGTAGCTTCTTCATCTCCTGATTGTACAGATCCTGTTATACAAAGATGTTTATGAGAATCCCCAAAATTTTGAAAATGGCGTCTATTCCTCATGTGAACATCTGAGTCATCTGTAGATTCTTCTATGTCATCCGCGTGTCTCTGTAAAGTCCCATGAATTGTTAAAAGTTTTGTCTTTCTTCGTCTAGAGCAAAATTTCACTTGACTGTTGTCCTGTTGAGTAAGATCTCTAGAGTTGGTATACACAGTAGAACCCAACTTTAAGGGTTGGCTTGCTTCATCCATGTGGGGCCGCCTATCTTGAATTGGCTCATGGGCCTACTCATAATTGGAGCAAGAAAAAGAGGAGGTACTGTCAAGGAAGTCAGAGCAGTAAGTACCCAAACTAAGCTGGGCTTCTAATGTAAGGGGGTGGCCCGAAGTATCATGACCAAGGTCCACTAAATGATGAGCTTGAACATTAGAGTCTTGCACCTTGCTAACATCTGCAGCATTGTTGCTAGTGGTGCTGACGTGATGATTTAAGTTTTGAGTATATCCCAAAATTTCAGGGAAAAGATCTGTAGACATTGTTGGGAAGTGGACTTGCCCCCCTAGTTGTTGCAGTGCATTTATGATGACAAGAGAGCTGTGGTCTTGGAGCCTAGTTGGAGCTAAATAGATAGCCTTTCTATAAGCTGGATCACCAGCTAGATATGGTTTAGCAGTTGCCGCCTCTTCACAATTTGAAAAAGATTTCATTTTCTCCCTCGTTTCAAGCCCCACATCATGATTAGTTTCAACTGAAATATTTGCTATAGTTCCATCCGAACTAGATTCATAGCCACAGGTTGTGTACCCATCTTCCAAAACTAAGTTACTATGGAAGGTGTCAATGGAGTAGCAAATTGAGTCAGCCATGGGATAGTGAAGACTGTCAATTTCGTCAATACAAATGGTATGATCTTCCCCATCAATGTGCAAGATGATTGTCTTCCTTATATCTTCATCACTTCTTGTACCAAGCAATAAGTGTAAAGATACAAGGGCTGAACGTCTAAGGCCTAAACGGCCAAAGCCAATAATATCTCTTGTAGATCTGAGAAGAGTTGCTAGACAATTTCTGTACGTTCCATCCTACTATTGGCAATCCTTGTATGGAGATCCATGCTAACCTATCAATGGCACAATCTGTAGAGAGCCATGGCCAAGGGCGGAGGCATGCATGGGCTAGGGTGGGCTCTAGCCTAGATCAAGATTTTATCAATATTTTTTTATTAATTTTATGTAAAGAAAATTTGTAATTTTTAATTGAGGTATCACAAAATTCTGAAAATTTACATGGAGCCTTCTAATATTATGCTTTAGCTAGGGTTAAAATTTCAGAATTTTTGGAGAAATTCAGAAATTTGATAAAAAAATCACAATTTGACCAGTTTTACGTTATTGGGTGTAATTTTCAATCCGACCATCAGATTGAGCTGAAACTTTATGAGAAATCTTAAAATATATTGAATAAAATCTGGTTAAAATTTTAGGATGAACAGAGTGTGGTAGTGCTAACAAAAAAAAAACATCAAACAAAAGCAAAACGACTCATTAAAGGTAAAATGATTATTTGCCATTAAAAAATAAAACAAATCAGTTCTTTCTTCCTTTTATATGTTGCCGACTGAGCAGAAGTAGAATAGAAAAGGAAAGAAAAGAAAAGGCAAGAGAGAGAGAAAAAAAAAAGTAAGGGGAAAACATAAAACAAATTCAAGGAAAAAAAAAAGAAAAATGAGAGAATAACCTTGTAAACTTACAAAGTCCAACTTATAAAATAGTAATCTAAGGAAGAATCAAGTGAAGGAAGGAGGAATTGAGAGAGGGAGAAAATTTAATTACTTTATTTTTCAGTTGACATGAGATTGTTATTTTATCCTGGTTGAGTGTTTGTTATAATATCGATTCAGATTCGATTATAGATGAATTATATTCCACAAAACATCAAAGGATGTAACTTTAATAGTGAGTTTATTTTTACTTTCACTTTAATTTTATATACTTTTAAATTTATTTTTTAATATTTTGGGTAGTGTATTTGAATTAAAACTTTACTGTTAACTTTAAAAATTCATGTATATGAATTAATAATTTATCTTTAAAAATATTTATATATTTATTTAATAGCCCAGGACAGTAAAAATTCCTGGCTCCGCCTTGGCCATAGCCTTATATCATCAAAATATTTGTCCCAAAAAGGCAAGTCAGCCTCAAAAGCATGCATCATGGAGGGATGATCTTCAAATAGGAGCAGAACCTGTGAAGCACCAAGAAACCTCATTCCGGTTGATTGAATATCACAACTAATAAGGTCATTTTGAATCTTTCCATAGTTTGCACCTGCAGATATGGATGCAAGCAAACAATTGTTTAACCATGATATGTCTTCTAGTTTTGAAGAGTAAATGACAGTTTCTTTCATCGAATCAAGTTTAGGTGGCTTTTGAGGAAGACAAGTTTCTTGCGCAGACATTAGATGGTGCGGGGTGTCCATAGTTTGCAGAACTGTTGCATAGGTTCGGTGATCTCTTGTTCTAAAAGGTGGGCTTTTCAGTCTAGCTACAGGTTTAAGGGGATTTTGTGGGATTTTGCCTTGGGTGTGTCTTGTTTCAAATCTTGCTAAGTTGACCCACAACTTCTAAGAGTCAAACCAAATATTATTTAAGCTGCGAAGTAAATCATCAGTTGAGTCTTTAGAGGAAAGGGTACAAAACCCAAATCGTCTTCCAGCTTTGTTTGGTTTTCTTGCCATAAAAATGCTAAATTGGGAGTTTGATGTGTTGAATGCCATATCATGAAATTTAGGAAAAACATTCAAAACCTTTATAGTGAACACGGTTTTTCTGTGCTGACTTTGGGGCAAGGAAGGTAATTTATGTTATGGATGTCCTCAGTTTGTCTTTAACGAGGCCAAGCATCCTATATAGAAATCCTGAAGTTCCTTTAAAACAAAATTCTATGTCAGGAATTTTAGGCCTTGTCAGTTCTAGGTAATGCAAAATTGTGTTTAAATGAGCATATGTATTTGAGCAACAAGGAGTTGGTGTTTGTTCATTATTAAAATCCCCTTTAAGTGAGACAAGCTGTTTGTGCAACAAGGAGTTGATGAGATTAGGTGGATGATTAGTTCTAGGATGACTTGGTTCCTTAGAGCACCATTTGCAAGGTCACCTTTTCCCTTGAACATGATGAAAAACCGTGAGATTTTATTAGGAAATAAAAAGTTAGGATAAGGGAGATGACTACTTAGAGGTTGGTAATTAGGAAGTGTTCATTGAAGTAATTGCTTCGATGAAATTGACCTCCAATAGAGAATATTTACTCAAAGGAATGTTATGGAAAATAACCATGCGATTACTTTTTCCCATTGTCAACCAAGAAATCTCTACCTTTAAAACAAATATGAGGTAAACAATCAATTAATTTTGGATTACATTAGTTTTTGGGGCGTTTCAGTTAGAAATATTCATTTATTTTGTTTCGGTTTCAGTTTGACATTTCTAAAAATCAATAAACTGAACCAACCCATAGTTTATGTGCATTCAATTTTAGATTGCGTTAGTTTGAGTTAGCAACCTGAACCTGATTTGGATTGATTCAGCATAAATGAACATTGTTTCGGTGAAAGGCTTATCAATAGTTACCTTTTGGAAATGATTATTAATTGTTTCAGCTAAAAAATATCCGAACCAGACCAGACCAAAACTGATCAACATGTTGGATTGGGTTGGTTTGAAAATTTTTAATTTTTTCAATTTTTTGTCTGGTTTTTATTTTTCTGAAACCCATACTCTTAGTGATTAAAATATCACAAAATCAATATAGAATGTCACATAATCTTGTTGATTCTATGTCTATAACAATATTTCAAAAAATAAAAATAAAAATAAAATATTTGATAAAGCAATTTAGCTCAATCCTTGTATAAATTAAGAGGTTATAATATTTGTTGATAGCATTTGGAAACATACTAGTGTACCATCTTTAATAATGCTTGTTACTATGTAAATATACAAGCACGATTCCCTAATCATAGCTCCATAAATCAAATATGAGCCATTAGTATTGAAATAACAACTGCTCTTCAATTCATCATCCCACTTGAACCTACATTGGGTAGCACTCTTTCGACTTTAATTAGAAAATACACTCATTAGTATAATGTTGCAGTTGCAGTCGACGTTTGTGTCCTGTTTCCATGGGTTAAAAATATCAAATGTTGTGTGCATACACTGATCTAATAATTTGAATATAAGAGTTAAAAGCTTCAATGCATGTAAAGTGCTGTAATACCGAGAGGCGAATTGGAAGCCCTTACATGACAGTTATATGCAGACAACATAATAATAATAATAATAATCCACTTTTTAAAATGAGGCGTGCAAATGATTTTAAATAAACATTTAATTGATTTAAAATTAGAAAATCAACCCAAATCTAAATTGACTAATTTTATCTCTCCTTTGTAGTTTTTCAACAAATCTTTCTTTCTTTTCTCAAACTCAAGAACTATATATATAGAGGTAAAATAAAGTTTTGTACTGAAAAGTTTCATTTCTAAACTAAAAGGACCAAAAATATTTTTGTCAAGATCACAAGGCATGGAAGTGCTGACTTAATTTGTACCAAGGCTGAGCATTAAGTTAGTGTCAACTTGTATTAAGGTCCATTAAGCCCACGTGACCGGCTACCTTAGTTTTCTCATTTATGAAGTTGTGTACAAGTTCACATACATTATTCCAATCACATGCCATTATATTTTTAGTAAACGACTAGAAATATTAACAATAATGTTTTAACAAATATTAACAATTTATTTTCATAATATTTTTTTCTTGAAAATATATCAAAATAATATATTTTTTATTTTTTAAAATTTATTTTTAATATCAGTCTATTAAAATGATTTTACAAAAAATTAATTTTAAAAAAAATCGATTTTTTTTTTAGTTATGTAACAAACATACTAGCTTATTTTTATTTTTTAAATGATTTTATTTTATCGAAGAAACTTAACTGCCTCATTGTTGTATGCGTTATTAACACCAAAATTTAAACATAGAAACCATATTTTTTGTTACAATTAATATATAACTGTATAAGAACAAAAATTTTGTGTTGAAATACTTAATTCAATTAAAATATCTTTAAAATTTTATTAACATAACTAAAATAAATTTTAGTTACTATTTTTATTTTTATTTTTTACATGAAACTAATTATCAGGAGTTGTAGTAACCTTTTTTCACAAAAATAAATTATTACTACTTTTATTCAACTTATCTCTAATCAAGAAAAAAAACTAAAACAATAATATGTAATCTCTAAAAATATTTAATCATATTTTTTTTCTATGTTTTCCTATTTATAATCATATAAATTGTTTTTACGAGAGTGAAGGGTTTAAAAAATATAATATTGTTCTCTGATCAGATGGCCGCCGGTGGGCAGCAAAACAGCTTTTTACAAATATTATAATTTGTACATAATATGTTTCATATTAACAATTGTTTGCATTCCTTCAAAGATGAGAGCAGCTTCTCTCCTGCTACAAGTACAGGGAGGAACAAATAATAAAAACACAAATAAGCTCACCGTGTATATATGATTTGAGTCCAAGGATCAATGCACCACTTGTTTATTTAATGAGTTGAGACTGATATAATATTTGAAACAAGACAACAAATAATCTAATCTAAACCCTCACCTGCAAACTTTAGTAGCATGTTTACTCTCTAGTCTCTAACTAGTTTCGTTGCCTACGAATCGCTGCAGTTACGAGTTTGAGATTCGAAAAATAGACTTGTGAGCACTTCTTAAAAAATAGTAAATGTAAACCCATAATAAATAAAGTTGATCTAATTGAAAACCGATACGGCTAAGTCAAACCATATAGGATGATGGTCAAACTCCATCTATAGTGAAACAAAAAAAAAAGGTCATGGAGATGGAGATGGAGATGTATTTATGGACCAATGAAACAAGTTTAAAATTAAGAAGAAGTTTGTTCGCGTCAGACCAGAATAAAAGCTCAAAAAGTTATAATTTTTTATTTGATTATTTGATCATGCTCAAATTTTCACGTGAACCATCGAATCTTTAAATATAAAAAATCTTGTTTAGGCCTCTAGTTTTGGCAGTTTTGTGATTTTCCTTGTTATTTTTTTATTTCTTGCTTGTTTTGGATTTTATATTTCTTTCCTTTGTAATTTTGGTTTCTGTTTTTGTTTCCTAGTTGAGGTAAGCTTCCTAACATATTTAAGGCTTTGTAAACCTCCTGAGAAGAAAAATTTTATTATTATTATTTTAGAGAAAATAAACTTGGGAATTTGAGGGTTCACATCTACAGTCTCTTTTGCTCATATATTTTTTGGTGTTCTTTAATTATTGTGTTTATAGCTTTCGTCTGCATCAAGTTTAAATCTCTTTGAAAACAAAAAAACCGACCAATTTTGATGTAGTCAATTCTATAATAATTAGTGATTATAAGCAGTCAGGTGTGAGTCTACCATAACTAGATGAAGATTTGCCCAAGATAAATTATGTTGATAGTCTAGCAAATGCATTTATGGACCAATGAAACAGGTCTAAGTCTAAGAGAAGGTTTTGTCACGTTAGACAGGGATAAAAATCCATAATTCTCAAAACAGGTAACCCTGCGCAGATCTTCATCTGTCTTTTCCCCCTTCCCCTCTTTCCTTTATCGAATCCAATTCATAACTAATTTGGGTTGCTTTTGTGGCAGTTTCAATGATTCACACAGCTATTGATAACTTTTACGTAACTGGTAATGAGCTACAAAGTTGGGTCTGCTTTAAGGTTCCTTTCTTTCTTTCATCCAGATTAGCAAGGTCGAAGTCCTTTCTTTCATCCAGATTAGCTGGCTCAATGCAATTAGGGAATGGCAAGAGGAGTTCGTTGGCAATATGAACTGTAGGGAATTTGTGAATTTACATATTAGTTGTGTGGTTCTAGTAATTGTTCGGATGATACGGTACAGATAAAAACTCACAAACTCACAGAAATTGGTAATAAGAGAAAAGAAACCTTCAAGAAAGTATCAAACGAGGAGCAACTGTGATTTGTATGAAGCTACAAGTTTTGCATAAATATTATCAGTGATTAGTTGTTAGTGTTAGATAGCTAGTCAATAATGTTTTATAAATTGATTTAATGGTTAAATAAGAACTCTGTAGATGCTAGAACTAGTTGTAATAGATCACTAACATGTTATGATAATTGGCAATGACTCTTGCCAATGAGAAACAATAGCTAGTCAAGAACATTCAATTAATGGTCTGATTACAAGTATAATATGGTCACATTAATTTGATCGAAAAGTAAGATCATGTTAATGAAAGTCTGAGGAGTGTAGCTCAACTGATCAGATCCTGAATTTGCTTTCTAAAACTTATAAGTTCAAATTTCACAAACTTCAGGGCAACTAGATACTTATATTATCGTTAACTTTAGGATTCATTAGATTAATCGAGATACACAAGCTAACCCGGATATTCATATTAATCTAAAAAAATCATGTTCATGGAATTAAATGCCAAATGAAAACATGCACTATGACTTATTTTATCGCATGTTTAATAAATTATGAATTATAAAAAAATTTGTTTTCAGAGTTGTTTTAAACGGTGGTTTTATTATTGTCATATATACGGTGTATCGCATGTTTTAAACATGCACTATTGTCTTTTTCTTCGTCTCCCACTTGTCCCCGTTTTGTCTTTTAAAAATTCTAATGCTCCACTACTTTCGGTGGAGTTCAGAGATTTGTTTTTACGTTGCTACAGTTGCCGTTGGGAACCAAGGATTCCTTACCAAGGAGATAACATTTTTAAAAGAAAAAGGCAAAAAAAAAAACAATTAATAAAAAACTACAACCATATCAAAAGATGAGATTACTTTGTTTATTTAATTTCTCTCTACTTGTCCAAAAAATAAAAAGTTCTGGTTTATAGCCAAATAAAATTTAATAAAAAAACTCAACATTAAAATATAAAATTAAAAAATTATATATAAAAAAAGTAAAAAAAAAATAAAATGACCAATAAAAAAATTAATTTATAATTATAAATTAAATGACATAACATTTTTAAAAGAAAAAGGCAAAAAAAAACTACGTACAACCATGTCATGGTGCATCTTGGACCACCGTATCAAAAGATGAGATTACTTTGTTTTTTTATATATGATAAAAAATATAAAAATTAATTTATAATTAATTTAATATTGACAAATAAAATTCAATAAAAAAGCTCAACATTAAAAAATAAAATTAATACACACCCTTCTGCTTGTCTTCATCCTGAAAACTGTCACTTTGATTATAAGAACTTGCATCAAGTAAATTAGTTAAGAAAAACTTATTGCATTGAATTAAAATCGGTGTTGATGTTATTGATTGGTTGAAACTTGGGTTTTTGGTAGTAGATTTGCCCGGAGTGGAGCCAATTCTCTCGGGAACAAGAACCACAGGAGCTCTAGGTAAGGGTTATATCCTTACTTTTGAATTTCTTCTTAAATGCAAGATGATTAAGTGTTGTTAAATTATATATAAATAACTAGTATCAAAGAATACTGAGTCCAAGAAATAAATTGATTTTGGAATTCCCTTAGATAAAATGACTTAATTAGGGCGGGTTAAAGGAATTTCCAAGAAATAAATTGCATGGGTCGCTGGAATTCCCTAAGATAAATTGTCTTTGAGGTGGATTAAAGGAATTTTCTTTTTCTTTTCTTCTTCTTTCGTTTCTTGGAGGAGAAAGTGGGTAGTGCTGCTCGTTCCGTTTCTTTTTCTTGGAAACCACACAGAGAATTCTTGGATCTGTTATTGTTTTTCTAGCTAATAGTCTTTTTCTCTCATTCACTCAGTTTCTTTGGGTGCGGACTAGTTGTTTTTGGTCAAGTAATAATCTCTTCTTTTGTTCTACTGAAATTCTTGACGTTTTGGTCGGGAATAAGTTTAGCTCCTTTTGCTTGTCTAGAAAATTGAGGGAAAGTAACAGAGATAATTTAGAACCCTTTAAGATTTTTGCCACTATGGTTTAGTCCTTCACTTTCCTGGAGTTATGAGATTCGGTTAAATGGAAGAAGGGGCTGTTTCTGGTTTTGAGATTGAGAGATGGGGTCTTGAAAAGTGGCATGGCTGGTGGTTGTTTAGGCTATCATTGTGTGGGTGGTCGCCAAAATTCACCAGGGAGAGGAAATGGGAAGACACAGTATATCTTCTTTTTTTTATTTAGTCTTGACCGATTAAATAAGCTGATTTTATATGAATTATATAAAGAAAAAAAAACAAGAATAACAAACAAGAATATATATAATGAAAAAAATACATCATTATATTGAATTGAAGGATGAAATTATAAATAATTTTTTGTTTTATAAAAGGGTTGGGAAAAAAAATAAGAAATCATAAGAATAAGAATCAAACTGAAATCATAAGAATAAGAATTTCTCAACATGTTTTTTTACATTAAAAAAATTCTAAATTTAAATCGAAAAACTTATACACGCATCGAACTAAATAAATCACAAACAATTGTGTAAATAAATGAAAAAAATGAAGTCATTACTGATAATTAAAAATGCAAGTGGAAAAATTAAGAAACAAATATAGATAAAGTATTTAATATTACAACATGGGTCATTTATCTGGTTATATTTAATGAATTTGTTTGCTAAAATCAATCTATAATAGAAATCAACACACATAATTTTTTTTAATATAATAAAAGGAAAAAAAAACTATGCAAGGCTACACATATTCAAATTATTATAAAAATTAAATACTTAATCTATCTAGAATATATAAAAAATATTTATAGATAAATATTACTAACCTCTTAAAAAATTAAACACAAGCAACAAAATTAAAAATAATTGAAGAAAGACTACATTAGGCCAAAAAAAATCATAGAAAGGGGGTATTAATAAAAACATCATTTTTAAAATTATTTTCAAAAATATATATAAAAAAGTATTAATAATAAAAAAAATTCAAAATGCAATGCTGGAAAATTATAAGGACTTATTATTTAATAGCTTAAAAAAACAGGGAACTAAAATGAACTTTGCAAACAAATTATAGAGCTGCTATCTATTTTAGCTGAGTTTTTAACTTTAGTTCATTGTCTTTTAATTCAACTCTCATCGTTAAAAAAATATGCAATTCGACTCTGATTTTAATTAAAAAGAATCGATTGTGAAAAAAAATTCAAGTATAAAATTAAAAATTTTCAAAAAATTACAATATTGTTGTCCACAATTAAATGAGTCTAAGTGAGTGGTAATGAACATAAAACCCCATTTTCTTTTAATATATACTATAATTTGGTGCTGTGATACATACTTTTAAAAATATTTTTTATTTAAAAATATATTAAAATAATTTTTTATAAACATATATTTTTTAAATCATATAAAATACTAAAAATATATTAATTAAATATTTCTATAAATTAAATATAATTATAAAAACCACTATGATTGGGACAACCACTCTATCATCCTCTTTTTCATACTAATTTTCATCTCCTAGTCTCTACAATACTGGCCTTACTTTCTTCCTTTGTCCAAATAAATTCCAAATAAAAGAGAAAAAAAAAACAGAGTATTTTTATAAGAAATAGGACATCACATATTCATATATTTTTTTCTTACTCTCCTCCGATCTTTCTATGTCTTCTTCCGTTTCTGCCTCCCTCAACCTCTCCTTCTCTATTTCCACGTCCTTTCCTTTATTTCTGTCTTACCTTTTCTTTTCTTTTTAAGCCTTTTTAACCTCTCTCTCTCTCCCACTTTTCTATCCTTTCCTAGTGGGTAGAAAAAGTTGAACACGTGGCGACCATCTATTAGCTTTTGAGATTACGTTTATCTCCATGTCACAATAAAATCTAAGGGTGAACATGTGGAGATAAGGTTGAACATGTGGCGATAATCTATTGGTTCCTTGGATTACCTGGTCCTTTCTCATAAACATAGTTCTTTTAGCTTTTCTTCAATACTGGCCCCCTCCTACGCGACCTTACTTTCTTCCTTCTTTTGTCCCATCCTTTTCTTTCTCCTTTTATCATGCCGTGATTTTAGGGTTTTTTTTTATTCTTTCTTCTTTATCCCATTCCTTTCTTTCTTCTTTTATGATGCTGTGATTTTAAGATTTTAATTTTAAATGTTTGAATAAGTACATGTTTTTTAAAATATTTTTTTATTTTTTAAATATCAATATAAAAATAAAAAAATAAAAAATTAGAATATAAAAATTTATTTTATATCCTATCATTACCTGGAAATCGCATAATGTAATGATCAATATTATACGATGATAGACAAATTTGGGGTTGGCTGAAGGCAGGGATTCTATTGGTCAACGGATGTAGTAAAATTAAATGTTTCACTATAAATGACAATATTGATACTTTAAATGAATAAATGATTTTAATATCGTTAAAAGATGTTTTTACCTTGTTATTTGTTCAAATATGGTATACCCAAGTTCCGGCGAACACCGGGAAGTCTCCATTTTTAACACAGAAAATACTAGAGTTAGGGATTGTTCGCATGAAATCTAGCTAAGTTCTTGCATAAATTAAGAGGTTATAAAATTATTCGAGAATTTCTAAAATTTCGTTAAATAGATTTAGAGTTTAGGAATTTATTGTCTTAAGATTTGATCATTTTTTGTTTTGAATAATTTTTAAAAGGTTGGGTTGTTGCAAACTAGAAGTCGTTCAATTGTCCGTTCTTCAACGGTAATTCACATGAACTACTAGTAAAAAAATCTCACAAGTCCCTATTTAGGAGAAAGAGATTGTTATGCCTGGAGTGTTATCTCTTTATTCTGTTACATACGTAGTTTTTCTGTTTAACAGATAACTCCTAAAAAATAAGAGGCATAGCTTATTATTTATAAGAAAATCTGAAAAACTCTATAAATTGACAAAATATCAATTTCCTTCTTGAATAATATCTATATATTAATTTAAGATAATTTTATAAATTAACTCAATCAAGTTCTTACTTGATTTTTCTAGATCTGAAAATATAATCTTTGTATTAATTATATTATAGTCTTTAATTTTTAAAATATATTTTAAATAAATTATACTTAATTAAATCATCTCAATAACAGTTAGATTTCTAATATATTGATACAAATATAAATTTTTGAGTTAGGGATAACTTTCCATAATTCTCTCAAAAACAGGTAGCCATGCGCAGATCTTCATCTCTCTTTAATTTCCCGTTACCCATTTCCCCTCTTCCCTTCTTCCTTCCATCGAATCCAATTCATAAATAATTTGGGTTGCTTTTGTGGCAATTTCAATGATTTACACAGCTATCGATAACTTTTTTGGCTGTTAATATCGTAGTATTCTCTAAAAAGCCAATGTCATGGCATTTCCATGCTTTCTAAAGAAATAATTTATTTATTTATTAAGCAATTCATTTAGTTTTTTCAATATTTAATTTAATTTATATTCTTAATAATAATTTTAATTCAAACAACAAGACAACAGAACACCAAATAATTTATTGATTTTACTCATAACACAGCACAATTATTTATTATTAAATAATTTGATATGGTTAATCTCACAACAAAACACAAAGCAAACTCTTATTCTTAAACTTGCATTAAATATTGCTACTTGGAATTTATTAATTTGTATTATACACGTACATAATTATCTTTGAAGGCTTGTATGACCTTTATCTTAGATATCATCTTATTCTTTATTCTTTATTTTTAATAAAATATTTCTGTCAATCAGTTTATTAAAATAATATTTAAGTGATTGTTCAATTATTTAATTGTTTTCAAGAAGATTAGGAATTTTTATTATGATATTTTCATTACTTTATAAATAATTATGTGTTAGGGACATTTGAGCAAAATAATGTTACTCATAAAAAATATTTTTTTTTAAAATAAAAAAAATGCATGAATTAAAAATTTATGTTTTTAATTAAAAAAATATTTTTTTAGTTCAAATCATTACAGTTTCTTAGGATACTTTTCCTGGTTGTTATTACTTTTTATATCGTCAAAAACTCTTTTTTTTTTAAAGAAAAATACATGAATTAGACTAGAAAATTTTGATAATATATATATTGTCTATAATTTTATTTTATTTTGAGTGGTTTCTATGAATATATTGCATAATTAAATAAAAATTATATTAAAAAAGTTAGATTATAAAAAGTATCTCGGGACAACGTTGGGCATAGCTACACTAATTTCTAAGGCTTTATTTGATTTTACGTTTCAAAAGCATTTTTGAAAATTTTTTATTTTTTTCTTTACTTTAAATTAGTATTTTTTTGGTATTTTCAAATAATTTTGATACGCTAATGTCAAAAATAATTTTTAAAAAATAAAAAAAATATTATTTTGATGTATTTCTGAATAAAAAACACTTTGAAAAATAATAACAACCACACTTTAAAAAACCCTCTTAGATTGCTTTGATCTAATGGTTTGGATAGCTTTCACAATCATATTTTTTTTTAAAAATACAATAAAATCAAAATAGCAAAACAAGAAGAAAGAACAACAGCATTAATTAGCTGCTTAATACATTAATTAGTTGCTTATTACATTTTTATGATTTTGCAATGGTAGGAGTTCTTAGCCTGCATGAAAAGCAGAACACCACATGAACAGCAGAACAAGGGCTGCCCACTTCCTGGAACTTCATTGCTGCTGACTTTGGTGATTTGTTCACACTACCAATCTTTCCTTAACAACTAAGGATTGATTTTAACCACATATTTTTGCCGAGTTTCTCTGTTTCTCAATTCAACCTATTTCCTTCAAAAAATACAATTAAGCTTAAAAAAACTCAATTATGCAAAAAAAATAAGTTCAAATACTAGATCGAAAACTTTCAAAAACTTTATTATTAATATCTACAAGTCTAGTCAATAGTAATGAGCATAAAACTCCCTTTTCTTTTAATTTATACTATAATTTTGTATTGTGACACATACTTTTTAAAAATATTTTTTATTTAAAATCTTATTAAATATTATATATATATATATATAAAATAACAAGAAATATTAAAAAATATATTAATTTAATATTTTTTAAATTAAATATAATTATAAAAATCACTCAGACACAGTTAAAAAAAAAAAACAGCCTCCCTCACTGTTTTTGTCCTCTGTTTATACGTGTTTTGATTCTGACAACTACTCTATTATCCTCTTCTTTCATGCTACTTTTCAAACTTTCTACAAGACTGGCCCTACGTGACCTTACTCTCTGCCTTCCTTGTCCCTTTCCTTTCTTTCTCCTTCTTTTCTCTCCTCACTTGAGTGTGTGGCACAGATGGGACTCATAGACAATTACGTTTAATTGCTTGAGTTTGATCCTTTGTTGTGTTCGTTCCATTAATTCTACTTCTTTGCAAGTCTTTTCCCTTGATGATCTGTTTTTTTTTTAATAAAAAAAGAAGAAAACTAAAAAAAACATTGACCGATCATAGCTTAGGTTAATTATATTTGTTGTTGGAAGCGAGCTGGTATCATCCATGGAGGCGTCTAAGTGATTATCCTGAACCTTTCATTCGTTTGTTTCTTTGCTAGGTGAGTTCTTTTACACATTATTTTTCTTTATTTCTTTGTCACTGTCTCTATATTACTACGCATAGTATCTTAAGTATGTCATCAAAATGCTTATACCTTGCGTTGTTGCTTTTGAAGCTGGATTCAATACAGAGCTAAAGGCCTTCTCCATTTCATTGAGCAATCAGTACCAGTGCTTTTCCCACATATTTTCTCAAGTTAAGGTAATGAAATTCCTATTCCCATTCTCTCTGCGCCTCTTTTACTTGCAATGACTCACTCTCACGTTCTGTATCCTTGTTTCTCTGATATTTTTGGCACATAATTAGCTGCTTATTACTTTTTTATTGTTGTGTTTTAATTATATGATTTTACGATGGTAGGAGTTCTTAGTCTGCGTGAACAGCAGAACACCACATGAACATCAGAAAAAAGGCTGCCCACTTCCTCGAACTTCTTTGTTTTTTTTTTTTAACACTAAAAGAGGAGCCAAGTTTGACTTTCTTTGTTTCTTTCCTTTCTTTTTCTTTCTTTTCTCGGAGGAGAAAGAGGGTTGTGCTGCTCATTTCGTTTCATTTTCTTGGAAACCATACAGAAAATTCTTGGATCTGTTGATTGTTTTCTAGCTATTAGTCTTTTTCTCTCATTCACTCGGTTTCTTTGGGTGCTGACTAGTTGTTTTTGGTCAAGTAATGATCTCTTCTTTTGTTCCACTGAAATTCTTGATGTTTTGGTCGGGAATAAGTTTAGCTCCTTTTGCTTGTCTAGAAAATTAAGGGAAAGTAACAGAGACAATTTAGAACCCTTTAAGATTTTTGCCACTATGGTTTAGTCCTTCACTTTCCTGGAGTTATGAGGTTCGGTTAAATGGAGAAAGGGTTGTTTCTGGTTTTGAGATTGAGAGATGGGGTCTTGAAAAGTGGCATGGCTGGTGGTTGTGTAGGCTATCGTTGTGTGGGCGGTCGCCAAAATTCAGTTGGGAGAGGAAATTGGAAGAGAGAGTATATATATATATTTCTTTATTTTGCTCAAGAGAAACCAGATGTGTCTTCTGTTTGTTCTGCACTATGTTACAAGCTTGATTTTTTTTAAAAAAAACTTGTTTTTAACCTATTTTTTATCCAAAATATTTATAAAATACTATATAAACCTTATTAAACCAATACAGTTAAAAAAATAAGGAGCCTCTCTCCCTGTTTTTGTCCTATATTTATGTGTTTTGATTTGGACAACTACTCTACTATCATATTTTTTTTCGTAATAATTTTCAAGCTAGTTTTTAAAAAATTAATTTGAAATAAAAATAAAATTTAATTTAATTTAATTTTTTAAAAAAATACTTAAGAACAAACACGTAATTTCTCTTCTTATTCGCTACCGTGATTTCAGGTCCTCATTTCCTGCATTATTTGTAAGAGCATGAAAAACAAAACAAACAAACGAGGCTATCAAAAACTAAAACTTAAAATATAGAAAAAAAAAAGTACTATTGTAGTCCACAGTATATCTGTGTTTGAATGAACAATAATTTCACCAATATTTTAATTTTTTTTGTTATTATATTATTAAAGTGTCCAAAGAAATTCCAAATAAAAGAGACAAAAAAAATCCCAATCAAATAGATAAACGAGCATCACATATTCATATTTTTTTTTATCTTTACTCTCCTCCGATCTTTCAATGTCTACTTCCGTTTCTGCCTCCCTCAACCTCTCCTATTTCCACGCCCCTCTCTTATCTCAACCGTTACTAAGAGCTCAATTGTGAAAAAAAATAATTGAGTACCAAATTGGAAATTTTCAAAAAATTCACTATTAATATCCATAATGAAATGAATATAAGTGAATAGTGATGAAGAGAAAACTCCTTTCTCTTTTAATTTATACTATAATTTGGTATTGTGGCACATACTTTTTAAAAATATTCTTTATTTAAAAACAAATTAAAATATTATACATGAATATGTGAATTTGGTCAATATTGAGAATGGGTATTAATGAAAACATCATTTTTAAATTATTTTCAAATATATATATATATATATATATATATATATTATTAATTCAACTACATAAAATATTATTGATTCGATGAAATTTAATTTGATTAAGTGTTTAGTGATTTGATTTGATAAAAATTAGCCAAATTAATATGAAAAAAACAAAACATTATCATTTTAATAAAAATAATTAATCAAAAGTTAACCTCGGCCCTGGTGACCTATAAGTTATAATCTTTTTCTAAATTAGCCCTTTGGTAAGGTGTAACAATTATAATAGGAAGGAAACAATTTATTCTCCAATGTCCTTTTCCTTATTTTAAATAAAAAATGAATTCATTAAAAATTAATTATTGATTGCTAGCTCAGCCTGTAAAGGTTAGCCTGATATATAGTTAAGGATACACACCCTTGAATTGATTTTGTACATGAAGCCATTAGACTTCCATGCACCTAAAAAGTTGAAGGAATCTCAAATTTTATTGGTACTTAGGTATCAAATACAGAAATATAGTAAATAAAAATAAATAAATAGTAAATAGTAGTAAATAGAAATGGATTAATAAATAGTGGGTTCATAGTTTCTAACGGCAAGGTCCTCTCTATACACCAGAGCCCCTGACCGAATCAATGCTATTGTTAAATAAAATAGCATTTTTGGCTTTTGAGTCCATTCTTGCAAGAGTAGATGCGTTCATTTTTGGCTTTTTAATTTAAATAAAATGTGTCATGCTTAACATATTATTATTTGCTCCCAATGGGGAAT
This sequence comes from Populus trichocarpa, assembly GCF_000002775.5. Taxonomy (NCBI): domain Eukaryota; kingdom Viridiplantae; phylum Streptophyta; class Magnoliopsida; order Malpighiales; family Salicaceae; genus Populus; species Populus trichocarpa. Next base: position 45,209,678 of record NC_037285.2, on the reverse strand, counting down.
TTTGTAGCATTTTCAATTGAAAATTAAGAATTGAGATAACTAAATTTGCAAAAATAGCATAGTTTTAAAACTTAATTTGGCTTTAAAGGTCGATCCGGGACCTGATGACCCGGGGTTAGAACCAAGCTGGGTTTAAAAAAATAAAGAAAGTCAAATAAGGGATCATGCATAAACTAATAAAAGCTTTGATATAATAACTACATGACTAAATCAACACTTTATTCATGTTAAATAACAAAGATTAATTGACCCAATTTTTTAATATAAATGTTCATAAAAGAACCTTCAGCCATTTTACAGTGAAAGAATTTCCTAGAAGTCTATCCTATTTGTTGCATCAAGTGATTTTTTGAGATGTATAATTATAATATAAATATTTATATTGTCATGTTATTTTGTTATTTTTGAATTTAATGTGTCATGCTGGCTCAACTTTTTTATTAGCATTGTCATTAGAAATACAACAATTTCGTTAATAGGTGACTGAGACTTGATGCTGTACTATTTGTTTAGAAGATTGATACAAATATCAAATAGAATGAAGAACAATTTCATGTTTTCCTAGCAGAATCCCTTGCTGAATGGCTCATCCCTTGTTCAATGGTCTTTTTAAGCAGATACCTTGCTAGCTATTGCTAAACAGAAAACACACTGATTATGCTTATGTCTCTTTTACTTTTTGAAACAATGAAAGCAAAAGCATTAGTAGGACACAGTAAGTTTGTCATCTAATTTCTCACCATAACCTTCACATTTCATCTCTCAGCCGTTTGTTTTCACTCAAACTATCTCCGGACCAGTTGTTGATTTTGGATCATTTCCCAATTGAGGACGGAAGACTACGGGGATTGAAGCAGACTTCAAGACGTAAGAACCTGCTCTTATATCATGCAAAGAAAAAGAACAGATCAGAGTTGCTAAACATGAAAAGAGAACAAGAGCTAAAGCTGCATAAATTAGCAGCTTAATAAAAAGAAAACAATTTTATTGTGATGATTTGGAAATAAAAGAGAATAGAAAAAGACAACAAAACTCTTGGAGGCTTAGAAGTAGGTATAAATAAATGAACGGTATTGTAGTAATTGAACAAAGAGTTCATAAATATAAATAGAAAAAAAAAAGAGATTTGAATTCTTAGAGAAAAAACCGTGAGAGTGAAAAAAGAAAAAGAGAAAAGAGGAAAAGATAAAGAAAGGATAAGAGAGTTAGAGAAAATAAATTAAAAGGTAAGAATATTTACGCTTTGATGTGTATAAATGTGTTTTTCTTAGCTTTAATTTTCTATTTTGTTGAATATTAGGGTTTTGAAGATTGTGTTTTGGGTTTGATTGATGAATTGATTTGAATATTATGTATTGATTGTTATGAATAATGAGTTATTTAGTTGATTTGAAAGATTTTAAGTAAAAATGATGATTTTGAGTTATCGTTTATTTAAATGGTGAATTTGAGTTAGAAATCTTGTTATATCAGTAGGTGATATGTGAAAATTCTAGGTTTAAGATTGAAAATGATAAATTTCAGTTTGGTCTCTCAATTTATGAAAAATTTAGTTTAGTCCCTAGAGCATAATCTGAGATTCTAGATAAAATGTAATGTTGAGAAATTATAAGGACATGTTATTTAGTAGCTCAAAAAGATAAGGGACTAAAATGAACTTTGCAAACAATTACAATGTCGCCGCATATTTTTACCGAGTTTTTCATTTCAGTCATTTATCTTTGAATTCAACTCTTATATTTAAAAAACAAAATGCAATTGAGTTTTAATTTGGGCATAAAGAGATTCGATTATGAAAAAAAAAAATTCAAATATCAAATTGAAAATTTTTAAAAAATTCACTATTAATATCCACATCCACAACAAAATAAGTCTTGGTAAATAGTAATAAACAGAAAACTCTTTTATATTTTAATTTGTACTATAATTTAGTATTGTGACACATATTTTTTTAAAATAATTTTTTATTTAAAAACATATTAGAATATTATATATATATATATATAATAACAAGAAATATTTAAAAATATATTAATTTAATATTTTTATAAATTAAATATAATTATAAAAACCACTCTGACACAGTAAAAAAACAAATAGCCTCTTTTTCATACTAATTTTCATCTTCTATTTTATACAAGACTGGCCCCCTACGTGACCTTATTTTCTTCCTTCTTTGTCCCATTCCTTTCTTCCTCCTTTTATCATGCCGTGATTTTAAGGTTTTTATTTTAAATGCTTGAATAAGTAGTTGTTTTTTAAAATATTTTTTATTTTAAAAATATATTAAAATAATATTTTTTTTATTTTTTAAAATTAATTTAGAATACAAAAAATAATTTTATAAAAAAATAATTTAAAAAATAAAAACCAAACACGCTATTTCTCTCCTTATTCGCTGCCGTGATTTCAGGTCCTCTTTTCCTGCCTTATTTGCAGCCTTATTTGCAAGAGCATGGCTGTTAACAACTAAAACTCAAAATATAGAGAAAAATAGTATCGTAGTCTTTCCTTTTCTGCCTCCAACAACCTCTCCCTCTATTTCCACGTCCCTATCTTATCTCAACCGTGCCTTTCCTCTCTCTTTTTTTTCTTTTTTTTTCTTTTTTTTAAGCCTTTTAGCTTTCTCTCTCCCACTTTGTATCCTTTCCTAGTGGGTAGATAAAGTTGAACACGTGGCGACCATCTATTAGCTTTTGAAATTACCTTTATCTCCATGTCACAGTAGAATCTAAGTTACTGTTTGTTTGATTGATGTAATTTTTTTTTAAATAATGTTTTCGGAAAGTAAAATATTTTTTGGTATTTGATAATATCATATAAAAAAAGTTAGAAAATATTTTTTAGTATTTAGTATCATATAAAAGCAAATAACAATCATAAAAATAAAGACAAAATTTAATATAAAATCAAATTCTAAGGGGTGAAATTAAAAACAAAAATATTCAAAACAAAATATATAGCAATTAAAAGTTTGAGGACCAAATTTGTTATAATCAACAAATAATATGATATTTCTAAATTTTTAACAACTTCTGGAAAGTATTTTCCATCTAAAATTAAAAAAAAACACGTTTTTGAAAATAAAGCTAATTTTTTTACTAAAAAGTATTTTTTATTGACTAATTTTTTTAATAATAAATAAATATTAAAAAAATTTAAAATTTATTTTTTAAAAAATTATTTTCGTTAAACAAACGAGTCATAGTTAGGGGTGATCATTTTCGGTTCGGTTCGATTTTTACCTTTAAAAAACAACCAAACCGGAAAGCAAAAAAAAAAAAGGGACCCAAACCGAACCCAAACCGGTCCAAACCGACCGGTTTCGGTTCGGTTTGGGTCCGGTGTTTTAGGTCCAAAACCGGAAAAACCTATGGTTATTTTTCTGGCTTTGTAATGGGCTTCGTAATGGGCTTTTAATGGATTTCTGATGGGCTTATAAATGATGTTAATAATATCTAATTTTCTTAAAAAAATTCCAAAGTATATTTAATTTTTTTGCCACTAAATATTCATTTATATTAAGTTGTTATTGTCAATCTTGTGTTCAATATATTTTTTACCTTTCTAATTTTTTTTCTCATGCTTCAAAAAAATTTAAATAACATTCAGTCACATATCAATAAGTTAAAATCCAAATTAATACAAATTACAAACCAATGTCTTCAAAGGGCTTAAAAAAACAACAAATAACATTATAATAAAACAATATTGTATACTTGTTGGAGGAATTTTGCCTTGGTCGACAACCTGAGGCAAGATTGAAGTTTCATTAGCGATAAATATCAAAGATTTGAATAAGAATTTGTCATATAAATAAAGAGCACAAATCCAGCAGTAATATAGCTTATTAAGACCATAAATAATCTGGCATCATCATTCATGAAGCCCAATATTGTCAACATAATTATCCATCATAAAACAAGTCACACTTAACATCAACACTAAAATCAAAATTTTGCATTACCAATACCTTTTTCTTTATAATCAATCTTACCAAACCCGACTTGTAGAGGAAAGAACTAGTTGCACCTACTCTAGCAACAATAACTTGCAAACGAAAGGAACTGGAGAGAAGCAAGAATTACAGGTGCATATGTACACATGCACACGAGACAGAGACACACAGAAAGAGAGTTTCACAACCACTGCAAATAAAAAGATAGTTCATCTTCCCAATACATAACCTCTATGCTTGCTGGTTACAACTGAAATTTGGAAGACTAAAGTGTCTAGAAGAAATAAACAATATTTTTCTCAAATAGATTATAGAATAAAGTAGAACAAGGCAACAAGCTGCATGTCTAAAATAGAATGTCCCCGCTATATATCACTAAGCCACTTGAGTCAATTTCTTAGTTGGATAGCAACACAGTAAGCCATCAAAATTTTAAGATATAGTTTTTTGTTAAGATTAAAATTATATTTTGGCGAGCAAAGGTGAAATTTTTTGGATATTAATTCTAAGATTTAAACTTAAAAAGTAGATGAAAAAAATATATTTTAATTAGATTCCCTTTTAAAAAAGAAAAAGAAAAAAAATCAATCCAACAAATTCCTATAAACCAATTCATAATCATGCAATATCTCAAAGATTCCCTTCAAATCGGGTCTGTTATGTGACTTATGTCGCAGCATCAAACATTATTCAAAGAGATTTGAAAACTATTTCCCCAGCAATTGGTTAATCCATCCTTGTCAGACTATGTTTCAAGTTTCAACTCATATAAACTAATTCATAATCATGCAATATCTCAAAGCTTAAGCCAAAGTAAATAATAGAGTCAATTTTTAAAAAGCTAACTTCGAATACAAACTTTTGTTGGCAGTTCCAAATTCCAATCTACTAGTGAGAAAGAAAAGAAGGAAAAAAAATTGAGGACATACTGTTTGCGATTGATTGTCTTTTGAGAATCTGAGACAGGGACAACGATTCCAATTTCCTTTCCAAATTGTGTTCTTTCGTCCACCTTCATTTTTATATTGTTCAAAATAATTAACACATCAAAATAGAAAAATAGAAACAATATAAAATCAACAAGCAATAATTAATTAAATATGTAATTACATGACAAGATTACCTGAGCGATGTAATCGGCTTTGATAGAAGCAATAGATTGAAGAAGATCTGAAAGCGGTAACGTTTCGCCACCTCACACGCACAGCGGTTTCTTTCGAGATTCGAAGAATGGTTGTCCGAGAATAGCCTAAGCTCGTTGACTGGTGAAGAGGAGGCGGCTGTTAATGGGAGGGAGCGGCTGTTAATGGGAGTAGGGGTGATTGGAGGGGGCGGCTGTGTCTGTGAAGTGTGAATGAAGATTGAAAGGGTTTGAGGGGAGGGGGCGGCTGTGTGAAAGGGAAAGCAAATAAATGGTCTGCTAGGGTTGTTAAAAGGGAAAGTAATGGGAGGAGGCAACCCGCTTGGTTTATATTTTTTTTTCATTCCTAAACCGAACCGGTTCGGTTCGGTTCGGGTTGGCTGGTTCAGGTACACCAAAACCGGAAACCGAACCGAATCAAACATTTTCCTAAATATTTTAACCGGTTCAATCGATTTTTTTTACCGGTTCGGTTTTTTCAGTTATTTTTTTCTGGTTTTCTTGGTTAAATTGATTTTCCGGTTTTTTTGCTCACCCCTAGTCATAGTTATGACTTTGAACAAGTGGCGATAATCTATTGGTTACTTGGATCAGCTGGTCACCATGTCACAAAAAGATTTAAAATTCTCCTTTCATTTACTCACGTTGTTATATTGGTACTTTCTCATAAATTTGTTTTTAAAAAAAAAAACTGAAATTTTTAATTATAATCTGTAAGTATAATTTCTTATGTAATGTAATTGTAATCCCTAGCATAATGCATATTCTAGGGCAAGCACATCAACTCAAGAGCAAAGCAACTCGATGAAATAGCAAAAGAAAAAGATTTGAAGGACTGAAATAAAATAAAACCACAAAAGAAAGATGAAGAAAGTAACCGTAATGTGGATGCCACCAAAAACCTAGTTCTTTTAGCTTTTATTTATTTATTTAATATTGTAATAGTGATTACCTCATTGAGTGTGACACAGAGATGATCATCATAGATAATTTATTTTTAATTGCTTGAGTTTCATCCTTTATTGTGTTCATTCCAGTAATTCTATTTCTTTGCAAGTCTTTTCCTGTTTTTTTTTTAATTTTAAAAAAAGAATAAAACTAAAAAAAACCTTTACCGATCATAGCTTAGATTAATTAATTATATTTGTTGTTGGAAGCGAGCTAAGTGATTATCCTGAACCTTTCATTCGTTTTTTTTTTATAACCTGGGGTGTCCGGGCTAGCTTGCGCGCACCACGACAATTCTCTGGGTCTACTGAACATCCTGCAAGTCCAGTAGACAGGTAATGCACCGCGGGGGTGACAGGAATACACATGAAGGGTCGAACTTGGGACGGGGGGCAAGGCAAGCCTCGCCTGTTGACCACTGAGCTAGACCCTTAAGTGCCCTTTCATTCGTTTCTTTTTTTTTTAGTTTTTTAGTTTAACGTGGGTGTCCGGGCCAACTTGCGCGCACCTCGACTAATCCCACGGGCCTTGAAGTTAACGACCATGTAAGCCTCTAGCGGCCATCATATGAGCAATCACAGGGCTCGAACCTGAGACCACAGAGGGAGCAAACCTCTTGGTCCCAAGTTCTTACTACTGAGCCACCACCTAGATGGTTCTTTCATTCGTTTCTTTCTTTGCTAGGTGAGTGCTTTTATACATTTTTTTTTGTTTGCCACTGTCTCTATATGATGTTAATTATGTCATCAAAATGCATTTTTAATGGGAATTACTGCTTTAACTCACAAGTGTCAGTTAGAATCCTTATACCTTGCCTTGTTGCTTTTGAAGCTGGATTCCATACAGAGCTAAAGGCCTTCTCCTTTTGTTCCTCCCGCTATTTCATTGAGCTCTCAGTACCAGTGCTTTCCGCGCATATTTTCCCAAATTACGGTAATGGAATTCCTATTCCCATTCTCTCTGCCCCTGTTTTACTGGTAGTGACTCACTCTCACGTCCTGTATCCTCATTTCTCTTATTTTCAGACTGGTGGAAAATGGCTATCGAAAGTGTGGGTGGATCCATTATATCTAAGATAGCAGAACTCATGGTGGAACCAGTGGGAAGGCAGTTCCGTTACATGTTCTGTTTCAACAATTTTGTTGAAGAATTCAAAGAACAAAAGGAGAACCTTGCTTTAGCACTAGATGGTCTGCAAAAAGATGTCGAAGCTGCTGAAAGGAATGCTGAAGAAATTAAGAAAGTTGTCAAAAAGTGGATGGAAGATGCAAACAGCAAAATTGAAGGTGCGAAGCCCTTGGAAAATGAAATAGGAAGAAATGGCAAATGCTTTCCTTGGTGCCCAAACTGCATGCGACAATTCAAGTTAAGCAAGGCACTGGCCAAGAAGTCGGAGACTTTCAGAGAACTTTTAGAAAAAAAGCCTACTAAAGTGTCCTACAGAGCTCATCCTCAGCCCATAGAATTTCTTCCATCAAAGGATTTCACGCCCTCAGAATCTTCAAAAGAAGCTTTGGAACAGATTATGAAAGCTCTCAAAGATGACACCGTCAATATGATCGGACTGTACGGCATGGGAGGGGTGGGTAAAACCACCCTGGTGAAAGAAGTAGGCAGGAGAGCCAAAGAGTTGCAGCTGTTTGATGAAGTTTTGATGGCTACGGTGTCGCAGAATCCAAATGTCACAGACATTCAGCACCAAATGGCAGATAAGTTAGGTCTGGATATTAAAGAAAAGAGTACTAATGCAGGGAGAGCAGATCGATTATGGCAGAGACTGAAGCAAGTGGAGAAGATGCTTATTATCCTAGATGATGTTTGGAAATATATTGACTTGAAAGAGATAGGGATCCCAATTGGTGATGATCACAGGGGTTGTAAAATACTTCTAACAACACGTCGTACAAATGTATGTTCTTCTATGAAATGCCAGCAAAAAGTGTTCTTAAGAGAATTACCTGAAAAAGAAGCATGGGATTTATTCAGAATCAATGCAGATTTACTTGATGGGCACCCTACCTTGAACACAGTGGCAAGGGAGGTTGCGAGAGAATGTCAAGGCTTGCCCATAGCACTTGTGACAGTGGGAAGGGCTCTAAGAGATCAATCTGCACTTCAGTGGGAATTAGCGTGTAGACAGCTCAAAGAATCTCAATTTGCGCGCATGGAACAAATTGACGAAAAAAATAATGCTTATACATGTCTTAAGTTGAGCTATGATTATTTGAAGCTCCAGGAAACCAAGTCATGTTTCGTGCTATGCTGTTTATTTCCAGAAGACTATGACATTCCAATCCAGGACTTGACGAGATATGCAGTTGGCTATGGGTTACATCAAGATGCGGAGCCCATTGAAGATGCAAGGAAACGAGTTTCTGTGGCAATCGAAAACCTCAAAGATTGTTGCATGCTGTTGGGCTCTGAAACTGAAGAACATGTGAAAATGCATGACCTTGTTCGTGATGTTGCTATTCACATAGCATCAGAAGAATATGGATTCATGGTAAAGGCTGGCTTAGGGTTAGAGAAGTGGCCAATGAGCGATACAAGCTTTGAAGGTTGTACAACAATTTCGTTAATGGGCAATCAACTAGCAGAACTTCCTGAAGGATTGGTATGTCCAAAGCTCAAAGTTCTATTGTTAGAAGTGGATTCTGGTTTGAATGTTCCAGAGAGGTTTTTTGAAGGGATGAAAGAAATTGAAGTTTTGTCTCTGAAGGGAGGGTGTTTGTCATTGCAATCACTTGAACTCTCAACGAAACTTCAATCGTTGGTGTTGATCTCGTGTAATTGCAAGGACCTCATTCGGTTGAGAAAGCTGCAGAGACTTAAGATTCTTGGTCTTGTGTCGTGCTCATCCATTGAAGAATTACCTGATGAAATAGGAGAGCTCAAGGAGTTAAGGTTGTTGGATGTGACAGGTTGTGAAAGGCTAAGAAGGATCCCTGTGAATTTGATTGGAAGGTTGAAGAAGTTAGAAGAGCTGTTGATCGGGCATCGCAGCTTTGATGGATGGGATGATGTTGGATGTGACAGCACAGGAGGAATGAATGCAAGACTAACAGAACTAAATTCGTTGTCTCAGTTAGCCGTATTATCATTGAGGATACCGAAGGTTGAATGCATTCCTAGAGATTTTGTTTTTCCAGATAGCTTGCGCAAATATGATATAATATTAGGGAATGCTGATGGATATTATAGAATGTTTAGGGATCGCTACCCAACCTCCTTAATTTCGACAGCTGGTACATCCTTGAATGCGAAGACATTTGAGCAATTGTTTTTACATAAATTAGAATCTGTACAAGTGAGCAGTTGTGGGGATGTTTTCACTCTGTTTCCAGCAAGATTGCGGCAAGGTTTTAAAAATCTAAAGGAGGTGATTGTTGACAGCTGTAAATCATTGAAAGAGGTATTTGAATTGGGTGAGGCTGATGAAGGAAGCAGTGAGGAGAAGGAGATGCCGCTGCTGTCATCTTTAACAGAGTTAAAGCTGAAAATATTACCTGAGCTAAAATGCATATGGAAGGGGCCCACCAGACATGTCAACCTCCAAAGTCTTATTAATCTGGAGTTGTATGCTCTCGACAAACTGACATTTATCTTCACACCGTCCCTTGCTTACAGTCTGCCAAAGCTACAAAGACTTTACATAAGTGATTGTGGTGAATTGAAGCATATTATCAGAGAAGAGGATGGTGAAAGGGAAATAATTCCAGAGTCTCCTTGCTTCCCACAATTAAAAAATATCTACATATATTTCTGTGATAAACTGGAATATGTCTTCCCAGTCTCTTTGTCTCATAACAGAGATGGCATCATCAAGTTCCCTCAACTAAGAGAATTGTCTCTTGGGCTCAGATCAAATTACAGCTTTTTAGGTCCAAGGAATTTTGATGCTCAATTGCCTTTGCAATACTTAGCCATTCAAGGCCACGAAGAAGTGGGTAATTGGTTGGCACAGCTACAAGTACGTAATTTATATTTCTCCACTAATTTAAATTGTCAATTGCGATAATTTATGCTTTCTTCCTCCCGATTTCTTAAAGTAAAGTAAATTAAATTGGCTTATTTTTATTTTTATCTAAACATATATAAATATAAGAAACTTAACTGCCTCATTGTTGTCTGCGTTATTAAAAATTAATCATATGGAATAACATATTATCTGTTAGATTTAACTGCCTCATTTGAAATATATTATCTGTTAGATTTAACTGCCTCATGGTTTACGTAATTTATATTATATCTGTTAGATTTATTCTTTCTTCGTCACTGCTTATTTTTTTGTTTTATCTAAACATATATAAATATAAGAAACTTAATACCAACAATTAATCATAGAAATCATATTAGCTTATTTTGTGTTCAAATATTTAATTCAATTAAAATATCTTTAAAAATTTATTAACTTTATAACTAAAATAAAAATATTAGGTACTATTTTTATTTTTATTTTTTACATGAAACTAATTATTAGGAGTTGTAGTAACCTTTTTTCGCAAAAATCTAATTATTATTTAACTTATCTCTAATTAAGAAAAAAACTGAAACAATAATATGTAATCTCTAAAAAGTATGTAATCCTGTTTTTTCTTTTTTTTTCTCATCATATAAATTGTTTTTATGAGTGAAAAAATATAATATTGTTCTCTGATAAGATGGCCGTCCATGGGCAGCAAAACGGCTTCTTACAAAGATTAGAATTTGTACGAGTGGACGATTGTGGGGATGTTCGCCCTCCGTTTCCAGCAAAATTGCTGCGAGCTTTGAAAAATCTAAAGAGTGTGGAAATTGAGGACTGCAAATCATTGGAAGAGGTATTTGAATTAGGTGAGCCTGATGAAGGAAGTAGTGAGGAGAAGGAGCTGCTGTCATCTTTAACAATGTTAGATCTGCAAAGGTTACCTGAGGTCAAATGCATATGGAAGGGGCCCACCAGATATGTCAGCCTCCAAAGTCTTAATATTCTGAAATTGAGATCTCTCGACAAACTGACATTTATCTTCACACCGTCCCTGGCTCGAAGTCTGCCAAAGCTAGCAGGCCTCTACATAAATAATTGCGCTGAATTGCAGCATATTATCAGAGAAGAGGCTGGTGAAAGGGAAATAATTCAAGAGTCTCCTGGCTTCCCAGAATTAAAAACTATCATCATAGAAGAGTGTGGTAAACTGGAATATGTCTTCCCTGTATCTGTGTCTCCAAGCCTTCTGAACCTGGAAGAGATGCGGATTTTTAAAGCTCATAATTTAAAGCAAATATTTTACAGTGTAGAAGGAGATGCACTCACCACAGATGGCATCATCAAGTTCCCTAAGCTAAGAAAATTGTCTATTTCAAATTGCAGCTTCTTTGGTCCAAAGAATTTTGCTGCCCAATTGCCTTCCTTGCAATATCTAAAAATTGATGGCCACAAAGAATTGGGAAATTTGTCTGCACAGATCCAAGTACGTCCTTTATATTTCTCCAATAATTTTTTTCCTTTTTAATCTAAATTGTCAACTTCAATACATGTTGATTTCTTCCTTTAAATTTCTGAAACTGAAGTAATTGATAAGTGGAGATGAATCCTTTAGCCATCCACTAAATTGAAAAGGAGTTGTCTAATTGTATCATTCCTTGTCTCTTGATAGAGGGCTTAAGAAGTAAGAAATTAATTATTGTAATGAAATGATATCCAGATTTTTCAATCTTTATGCTTTCCCAGTTTGAGTGAAATTGAGGCTCTTCCCCCAATTAATGGAAGTATTTGAAGAGGAAGATAAACCTCCATCTGCTAATATTGAGTTGATTGTTTCAGTCCTGCAGCTTATGATTTCATATTCCCATGCCTTGTTGCCATGTCTACTTCTATCCTTTTGTTGATAAGTTTTTTTGCTGAAGTTTTATATGGACAATTCGTTCATCTATTTACCAAAATTATATAGTTCAAAAGTGCACAAAATTTCTTTTGATGCAGGGGTTGACAAATTTGAAAACATTACGCTTGAAGTCTCTGCCTGACATGAGTTGTATATGGAAGGGTCTCGTGCTGAGCAAATTGACTACTTTGGAGGTAACCTATCTGGATAAAAATTAGACAAGTTTGTCCACTAAAACAACTTTGCACGTAATAAAAAATGTTTTTTATACAAAAGTACATCAAATAACTTCACAAAAAAATTATTAACATATAAGAGCATAAATTTTGTGTTGAAAATTATTATTACAATATCTTTAAAAATTTATTAACTTTATAACTAAAATAAAAATATTAGTTACTATTTTTATTTTTATTTTTTACATGAAACTAATTATTAGGAGTTGTAGTAACCTTTTTTCGCAAAAATCTAATTATTATTTAACTTATCTCTAATTAAGAAAAAAACTGAAACAATAATATGTAATCTCTAAAAAGTATGTAATCCTGTTTTTTCTTCTTTTTTTCCCATCATATAAATTGTTTTCATGAGTGAAAAAATATAATATTGTTCTCTGATCAGATGGCCGTCCATGGGCAGCAAAACGACTTCTTACAAAGATTAAAATATGTAGAAGTGGACGATTGTGGGGATGTTCGCGCTCCGTTTCCAGCAAAATTGCTGCGAGCTTTGAAAATTCTAAGCAGTGTGCAAATTGAGGACTGCAAATCATTGGAAGAGGTATTTGAATTGGGTGAGCCTTATGAAGGAAGCAGTGAGGAGAAGGAGCTGCCGCTTCCATCATCTTTAACCTGGTTACGGCTGTACCAGTTACCTGAGCTCAAATGCATATGGAAAGGGCCTACCAGCCATGTCAGCCTCCAAAGTCTTGCTTATCTGTATTTGAATTCTCTGGACAAACTGACATTTATCTTTACACCGTCCCTCGTTCAGAGTCTACCACAGCTAGAAAGCCTTCACATAAATAAATGCGGTGAATTGAAGCATATTATCAGAGAAGAGGATGGTGAAAGGGAAATAATTCCAGAGCCTCCTTGCTTCCCAAAATTAAAAACTATCAGCATAAAAGAGTGTGGTAAACTGGAATATGTCTTCCCTGTATCTGTGTCTCCAAGCCTTCTGAACCTGGAAGAGATGCAGATTTTTGAAGCTCATAATTTAAAGCAAATATTTTACAGTGGAGAAGGAGATGCACTCACCAGAGATGCCATCATCAAGTTCCCTAAGCTAAGAAGATTGTCTCTTTCAAATTGCAGCTTCTTTGCTACAAAGAATTTTGCTGCCCAATTGCCTTCCTTGCAAATTCTAGAAATTGATGGCCACAAAGAATTGGGAAATTTGTTTGCACAGCTCCAAGTACGTCCTTTATATTTCTCCAATAATTTTTTTCCTTTTTAATCTAAATTGTCAACTTCAATACATGTTGATTTCTTCCTTTAAATTTCTGAAACTGAAGTAATTGATAAGTGGAGATGAATCCTTTAGCCATCCACTAAATTGAAAAGGAGTTGTCTAATTGTATCATTCCTTGTCTCTTGATAGAGGGCTTGAGAAGTAAGAAATTAATTATTGTAATGAAATCCTACCTAGATTTTTCAATCTTTATATATGCTTTCCCAGTTTGAGTGAAATTGAGGCTCTTCCCCCAATTAATGGAAGTATTTGAAGAGGAAGATAAACCTCCATCTGCTAATATTGAGTTGATTGTTTCAGTCCTGCAGCTTATGATTTCATATTCCCATGCCTACTTCTATCCTTTTGTTGATAAGTTTTTTTGCTGAAGTTTATATGGACAATTCGTTCATCTATTTACCAAAATTATATAGTTCAAAAGTGCACAAAATTTCTTTTGAAGCAGGGGTTCACAAATTTGAAAGAATTACGCTTGCACCATCTGCCTGACACGAGGTGTGTATGGAAGGGTCTGAGCAAATTGACTACTTTGAAGGTAATCTATCTGGATAAAAATTAGACAAGTTTGTCCACTAAAACAACTTTGCACGTAATAAAAAATGTTTTTTATACAAAAGTACATCAAATAACTTCACAAAAAAATTATTAACATATAAGAGCATAAATTTTGTGTTGAAAATTATTATTACAATATCTTTAAAAATTTATTAACTTTATAACTAAAATAAAAATATTAGTTACTATTTTTATTTTTATTTTTTACATGAAACTAATTATTAGGAGTTGTAGTAACCATTTTTCGCAAAAATCTAATTAATATTTAACTTATCTCTAATTAAGAAAAAAACTAAAACAATAATATGTAATCTCTAAAAAGTATTTAATCCTGTTTTTTTCTATTTTTTTCTCCTATTTATACATCATATAAATTGTTTTTATGAGAGTGAAAAAATATAATATTGTTCTCTGATAAGATGGCCGCCATGGGCAGCAAAACGGCTTCTTACAAAGATTAAAATTTGTACGAGTGGACGATTGTGGGGATGTTCGCACTCCGTTTCCAGCAAAATTGCTGCGAGCTTTGAACAATCTAAAGAAGGTGATTGTTGACAGCTGTAAATCATTGGAAGAGGTATTTGAATTAGGTGAGCCTGATGAAGGAAGCAGTGAGGAGAAGGAGCTACCGCTTCTGTCATCTTTAACAGAGTTACGGCTGTCATGTTTACCTGAGCTCAAATGTATATGGAAGGGGCCATCTAGACATGTCAGCCTTCAAAGTCTTAATCGTCTGAATTTGGAGTCTCTCAACAAACTGACATTTATCTTCACACCGTCCCTCGCTCGAAGTCTGCCAAAGCTAGAAAGACTTTACATAAGTAAATGCGGTCAATTGAAGCATATTATCAGAGAAGAGAATGGTGAAAAGGAAATAATTCCAGAGTCTCCTGGGCAGGATGATCAAGCTTCACCTATCAATGTTGAGAAGGAGATAGTGCTTCCTAATCTAAAGGAGTTGTCGCTAGAACAATTATCAAGTATTGTCTGTTTTAGTTTCGGATGGTGTGATTATTTCTTATTCCCTCGTTTGGAGAAGTTGAAGGTCCATCAATGTCCAAGGCTGACCACAAAATTTGCTACTACACCAGATGGTTCAATGAGTGCTCAATCAGAGGTGCTGCTGATTTGACTTGATTTCTTGCCTCTCTTTTAGTGTGTTTGTTTCTTGTTTGGCTCAATAATAAGATTTACAAGTTAAAATGAGCATGCCATGCTTGAATTGGTTTACAGGTATCTGAAGTAGCTGAATATTCAAGCTTTAAAAGAGAGTGGACCAGAAATAATGGGTGGAAAGAAGTAGAAGAAGAAGAAGAAGAAGAAGAAGATGATGATGATGTTGGGTCAGAAGAGGAAGAGGAAGAGGAGGAAGAAGAAGAAGATGATGATGATGATTGCTAGTCTAATAATTCTTTCTTGCCCAAACCAGGTGATATAGCTGCAATTATTTATCCTCTCCTTTACCCTTAAATTTTAATGGTTGAATTAAATCATGGATTGTCTTTTTTCTTCATGTTTGCATCAGGCAAGGTTGGTTAGCTGTTACATGATTTCAAGGTTGGTGCTGCGAATATGTTTTAGATTTGGTGGGAATTAATTCCAACTGTTCCATTGGCAATGGGATACAAATTGGCTTCACATTGCTGAAGAAGTTAGAAGAATTGTTGACAGCACAGGAGTAATGTCATGTTGTGTATTTAGTCATTACTGTGCGAACCTCAAAAAAACAATGTTGCTTGCGCATTATCGTACAAGCCTCCAGAAGTAAGGGCGCATGTTTGCTTGCCCATTTGTGTTTCTTTTGGTTTAATGTGTGGACTTTCATGCGTTCTCCTTTCTACGACTTGAGTATTTTCTGCATCAGCATGTTTTCTCTGCAGTTTGATGTTCTGTTTCTAATGCATAATGCATTTTTAAAAATGTTATTGTATGAGCATGTGAATATATTTGGGCATTCAAATCTCCAGATGACTGAGACTTGATGCTGAACTCTTTGTTCAAAAGTTTGATACTGATATCATGTTTTCCTAGCAGAGCAATCTTATGTTGAATGGTTTTTTCGAGCAGATACTTTTAATCTTAAAGGTCACTTTTCTCCTTCTTCTTTTTAATCTTAAAGCTCACTTTTTCTTACCAAGATGAAAATAAAGTTTATTCATATAAAATATAAAAAAAACATATAGATATTAAAAAAAATCATTAAAATCAACCATTTTTATGGTAAAAATTAGTGCCAACTGAGACTGTAAAACCCCGGGTAATATTATTGATATTAATAAAAGTCAAGATTACAAAAAATAAGAAAAAGTGATAAATTAAATTATAAGAATGATGATATATTCGAGAATCTGAATTGGAATGTTTTGTTCAGGTGTTAAAATATATGTAAAAAATAAATATAAATAAATAAACATGAAAATGTGAATAAAATTTTTATGAAAATGAATTTCATGAAACTGAAAATACTAACGAGTAACTGAGTGAAATTTGAAATAACCTGGATAAAATTTGGTATAAACAGGCATTAGGATTCAAGAAATTTTACCCAAAAATCATAAAATTTACTATTAAGGAATATAGAAGGTATTTTTAAAAAGTTAAGTAATTATATGTGTGTAGGGGGAAAGAAAAAATTGAGGGATGTGGAAGGTATTAAAAAAAAAGAGTTATATATACGAGTGCAAGTGAGTGTGTGCTATAAGGAAACAAAAAAAAAAACTTGCTTTTTCAAAGAGAAGGAAGCATTCGGTCAGGAGAGGAAAAACAAATTCAAGCAAGGAAAATTTTTCAATTTAAAAGTGTTAAAGCTTTGGTTATTGCTTGGTAAGATGTCCTCACACTTTTAAATAAGATTCTCGAAGAATTTATGCTTTAAATTGATTGAACTTTGTGAAATGAGGAATTAGGGTTCATGATAAATTTTAGAGAAAATTACAATTGATTGTGAAATTGTGTTAAGATTATTGAAGTGAGTAGGGAAAGTAAGAAATTATGGTAATTAAAGCAAAATTTTAGGTGTTCTTGAAGAAGGGATTTTTGGAAAAATAATAATAATAAAAATAAAAATTTAAGAGTTTTGATAGGATGATGAGATTGTGTAAGAAAGAGATGATATTAATGTTAAAGAGTGAATAGATCATAAAATTTTTTTATGTTTTTCTTTGATTTAAATTACGGTAAAAATTAAATAAATAAATTTAAAGAATATATATATTGATTTGAATGATGAAATGAATTGTGTTACAATGTGGAAATTGAAAGAATAGGAAGGAAATTTACAAAATGATTTTATTTTGGCAAATAAAAGGATAATTGGAATGATTTTATTTATTGAGTGTTTCAATATGGAAAGTAGAATAATGATGTGATATACTTGTCAATTCAAGAAAGGCTGCCAGGCCGACACTACAGCAGGAAATTTCAGCTCGAGTTTAGTCATCAGGTAATTACACGGTACGTGAATTTATTATTGGTCAATATGTATTTTTATTTGATTAATTATGGTTGATAAATATGAAATTATTATATTGTTTACTTTAGAAAATAAGATATGCGATGTGATGAATTAATTCTTGAACTAATGGGATTAATGCCTTGGTGAATGGGCGTGATAAGGAATTAATTCTCTAGTTAATGGGATTAGAACCCTGGTGAATAGGCAAATCGTTGAACTAATTCCTGAATTAATGGGATTAATGTCCTGGTGAATGGGCATGATGAGGAATTAAGTCTTTAGTTAATGAGATTAGTACCCTGGTGAATGGGTAAATCGTTGAACTAATTCCTGATTTAATGGAATTAGTGCCCTGGCAAATGGGCGAGATGAAGAATTAATTTCTCTGGCTAATGGGATTTGTACCTGATGAATGGATGAAACGTTAAACTAATTTTTGGATTGATGACAATAGTGTTTGTTGAATAGACTGGTGGAAAATCAATCATCTATTAGTGAAAGTAATGTCGGGTTAATTGAGTGATAGGAATAATTATATTTTTGGTTGATATTAAAAAAGAAAAAAGAAAAAGAAAAAGAAAACAAACTCATAGATTATCCATGTAAAGCCATTGATAATAACCCTTTAAAAAGGTTTTAAGTATGAACACATGAAAAAAATAGGTGATTACCATTTGACACAAAAATCAATGATTTCGGTGGCCAAAAACTTTTTCAACAACTTTTTCTCTTTAAATTGAAATCTGACGATCATCTCTTTTTTCTCCACCTAAAAAAAACTTAAAAAAGAGAAAAATAAAGTTTGGTATCAAGATGCAATGTTGGAAAATTATAGGGACTGGTTACTTAATAGCTTAAAAAGAATGTGTTAGTGATTGTTTTTTAAAATATATTTTTTTTCAAAAATGTATTAAAATAATATGAAAATAAAAAAAATAAAAAAATCTAATTTGTTTCAAAAATACTTTTAAAAAAAATAAAGCAAAAACAAAGGCTCTATTTCACTTGATACTTTTACCCTTTGGCACTCGGCACTTGCCGTGTAATAATCTCTTCTTTCTACAAGGCTGGCCCCTACGTGACCTTACTTTCTTCCTTCTTTGTCCCATTCCTTTCTTTTTCCTTCTTGCCCTTGCCGTGATTTCAGCCCCTTCTTTTCTCTCCTTATATTCTAACAACTACTCTATTATCCTCTTTTTCATACTAATTCTCAAATTTTCTACAATACTGGCCCCTACGTGACCTTATTTTCTTTCTTTTTTTGTCCCATTCCTTTCTTTCTCTTTCTTTTCTCTCCTTACTTAGCGAGATGGTCATCATAAACAATTACTTTTTATTGCTTGAGTTTGATCCTTTTTGTGTTTGTTCCAGTAATTCTACTTGTTTGTAAGTCTTTCCCCTTGAGTTATAATTCTGAAGAATTAAATAAATTTATTTTATTTAAATTATATAAAAAAATAAAGCTTGATTTTTCATTTAAAAACTTGCTTTTAACTTATTTTTTATCTAAAATATTTATAAAACACTCTATAAACCTTATTAAACCAATACAGTTAAGAAAACAAAGAGTCTCTCTCCCTGTTTCTGTCCTATATTTATGTGCTTTGATTTGAACAACTACTCTATTATCCTCTTTATTCATACTAATTTTTAAATTAGCTTTTAAAAAAATTAATTTGAAATAAAAATAAAATAAAATTTAATTTTTTAAAAAAATACTTTAGAATAAATAAGAACAAACACGTTATTTCTCTCCTTATTCGCTGCTGTCATTTCAGGTCCTCATTTCCTGCATTATTTGGAAGAGTATGAAAAAAAAATAAAAATATCAAATATTAGTTTCGCAAGCCCCATCCTGTTCGCAATCCAATATTACAAAGAAGTGGAAAGTAAAAGGAAGGAAATGATTATGTTCATGTCTCTTTTACTTTCGAAACAATGAATTAAAGCAAAAGCATTAGTAGGACAACTTAAGTTTTTCATCTAAGGATAAAACTCAAGCAATTAAAAGTAATTTTCTATGATGATCATCTCTGTGTCACACACTCGGGTAATATGATTGACCTATTACAATATTTTTTAAAAACAAAATACTAAAAGAACTATGTTTTTGGTGGCAACCATTGTGCGGTTACATTTTTCATCCCTCTTTTTTGGTTTTATTTTATTTCAGTCCTTCAAGTCTTTTTCTTTCGCTATTTCATCGAGTTTCTTTGCTCTTGAGTTGTTGTGCTTGCCCTCGAATATGCATTATGCTAGGAATTACAATTACATTACAAAAAAATTATGGGTCGATTGTTATGAGTAATGAGTTATTTAGTTGATTTTGAAAGATTTTAGATAAAAATGATGATTTTAAGTTATGGTTTATTTAAATGGTTAATTTAAGTTAGAAATCTTGATATATCAGTAGGTTATCTGTGTAAATTCTGGGTTTGAGGTTGAAGTTTCAGCTTGGTCCCTCAATTTGTGAGAATTATAGTTTAGTCCTTGAACTTTAGAAAAATTAGAGATTGGTTCCTGGAGCATAATCCGAGATTCTGGACAAAATTAAAGATGAATTATGGGCAGAATTCCAGTATAGTTATGAATTTATGACATTTTCACTTTGATCCTCCAATTTGATGAAATTACAATTTGACCCTAGAAATTTGATAAAATTCCAGAGTGGTCCCTGGAGCATAATTTGAGATTCTGGGCAGAATTGAGGATGAATTATGGGCAGAATTCCAGTATAGTCATGAATTTATGATATTTTTAGTTTGGTCTTCTAATTTGATAAAATTATAATTTGACCCCTAAAAATATGATAAAATTCCAGTTGGTCCCTAGCCTTAATATTAGCTTTTTTAGATTGGTTTGATGAATAATTGATGGTTATTTAGTGAATTATTATCAAGTCTTATTATTTGTTTTATTGTGAATTAGATTTCTGGAAAACCGTTTACTTTTTTGGTTTTTGAAAAAAATAACTAGTTTAGTTAAAAAATATATAGGGTTATGAAATAGATCCTTAGTTAAGTATATTAAATAGGTTAAATAGGTTGAATGTTCTTTTCAGATTGGTGGAAGTAATTCCAAGCAGATACCTTGTTGGCTAATGCTAGAGAATCCAAGAGGGTGTTCATTAAAGAGAGAACAGGCTGAGAATCTTTTTTTCACGTTGCTGTATAGCATGTGAAGCTGTTTTCATTGGCTAAGAGTAGCCCCACCCTCCTGTTAGATAGCTTCTTTCTAAGCAGCTTATTATGAAACTCACTGAAATTGGTAATATGAGAATAGAAACCCTCAAGAAAGTATAAAATGAGGAGCATGGATTTGTTTGGAAAATGTTAAGGAATTGACAATGGAATCTACTTTTATTAGACTATGTGTGAAATATTCAGTTTTTCGTAATGTTGTTTTGCAATAGAATCAGTTGTTTATAGAAATCCCAATGAGCAACCCACTAATATGCAGTCCGAGAGACTTTGTCTTGAGTTTCGAAGTAGAATTTCTTCAACTTTCATTATAGAAAATATGATAAAATCAAAATAGCAAAACAAGAAGAAAGAACAGCAGCATAGAAGGGATGCAGTGCAGGTTCCTATTATAGATTTTTCAATCACAGAAAAAAAGGTTGCAATGATGGAAGACGTGAACCATTAGGCTTACAAGAGAATTATTTAAACAAGTAAAGCAATCAGCTGAACCCTATAAGATCTGCTACAATTAATCTTCAGATTTGAAGTTAACGTAACGTCATCTTCCTTAATTTCTGATAGGATTTTGACAGCTTTTCATTAGGAACTGATAAGTCTTCATGTTGATTTGTAGGACTTGCAGGTTTATGGTTTTATAAAGGAAAAATCAAAGTCAATGTTTATAAAGGAATGAACGTTCTTACTTTCATTATATATGGGAGTCGGATTAAAAAAAAAACACAATAATGCCCGCCCGCCACTCTCCATGTCTTTGTTTTCTAATTTATTTATTTTACATTTTATATCATCAAAAACTTTTTTTTTTTGTTAAGAAAAATACATGAATCAGATTACACAATTTTGATGAAATATATATTTTTCCTCTTGTAGTCTTTTCTATGAATTTATTGCATAATTAAATAAAAAAAACATATTACAGAAAGTTAGATTATAAAAAGTACTGGGACAACGGTGCGCATCTACACTAGTTTCTATGTTAGATTGCTTGGATCTAATAGTTTGGCTAGCTTTCACAATCATAATTTCTTAAGAAAATATGATAAAATCAAAATAGCAAAACAAGAAGAAAGAACAACAGCATTAATCAGCTGTTTATTACATTTTTATTGTTGTGTTTTAATGATATGATTTTACAATGGTAGGAGTGCTTAGTCTGTGTGAACAGCAGAACAAAGGCTGCCCACTTCCTCGAACTTCTTTGTTTCTTTCCCTTCTTTTTCTTTTTCTTTTTCTTTTTCTTTTTCTTTCTTTTCTTAGAGGGGAAAGAGGGTTGTGCTGCTCGTTTCATTTCATTTTTCTTGGAAACCATACAGAAAATTCTTGGATCTGTTCATTGTTTTCTAGCTAATAGTCTTTTTCTCTCATTTACTCGGTTTCTTTGGGTGCGGACTAGTTCTTTTGGTCAAGTAATAATCTCTTCTTTTGTTCTATTGAAATTCTTGACGTTTTGGTCGGGAATAAGTTTAGCTCCTTTCGCTGGCTTGTCTAGAAAATTAAGGGAAAGTAACAGATGAAGTATTTAATCATTTACCTAATTATATTTAATAAATTTATATATTAAAATCAATTTATAATAAAAATCAATACACATATAATTTTTTTTAATATCATAAAAGAAAAAAAAAACTATACAAGGCTACACATATTTAAAATATTATAAAAATTAAATATTTAATCTATCTTAAATATACAAAAAATATTTACAAATGAATCATACTAACCTCTTAAAAAATTAAACACATCTAACAAAATTAAAAATAATTGAAGAAAGATTACATAAGGCCAAAAAAAATCATAGAAAATGAATATTAATGAAAACATCATTTTTAAAATTATTTTCAAATATATATATAAAAATGTATCAATAAAAAAAATTCAAAATGCAATGTTGGAAAATTATAGGGACTTATTATTTAATAACTTAAAAAGATGGGGAACTAAAATGAACTTTGCAAACAAATTATAGAGTTGTCATCTATTTTAATTGAGTTTTTAACTTAACTAGTCCCCTGTCTTTTAATTCAACTCTTATTTTTAAAAAAATATGCAATTGAATTCTAATTTTAATTAAAAAGGATCAATTGTGGAAAAAAAAATTCAAGTATAAAATTGAAAATTTTTAAAAAATACACCATTTTTATCCACAATTAAATGACTCTAAGTAAGTACTAATGAACATAAAACCCCATTTGTTTTTTAATTTATAATATAATTTGGTACTGTGACATATACTTTTAAAAATATTTTTTATTTAAAAATATATTAAAATAATTTTTTATACACATATTTTTTAAATTATATAAAATACTAAGAATATATTAATTTAATATTTGTATAAATTAAATATAATTATAAAAAACCACTATGATTTGGACAACCACTCTATCATCCTCTTTTTCATACTAATTTTCATCTCCTATTTTCTACAAGACTGGCCCCCCTACGTGACCTCACTTTCTTCCTTTGTCCCATTCACTTTCTTCCTTTGTCCTCTTCCTTTCTTTCTCCTTTTATCATGCCGTGATTTTAAGGTTTTTGAAGTAGTTTTTTTAAAATATTTTTTAATTAAAATTATATTAAAAAATTATTTTTTATTTTAAAAAAATTATTTTTAATATTAATATAAAAATAAAAATTATATATTTTTTAAATACTTTAAAAAATCAAAAACAAACACGCTATTTCTCTCTTTATTCATTATCGTGATTTCAGGTCCTCCTCTCCTTCCTTATTTGCAAGAGCATGAAAGATTTTAAAAAATCAAACGAGCATGGCTATTAAAAACTAAAACCCAAAATATAAATAAAGAAAAAAATACTATCATAGTCCACAGTAAATTTGTGTTTGAATGAGTAATAATTTCATTAATTTTTTAATTTTTTTATTATTATATTATTAAAGTGTCCAAAGAAATTCCAAATAAAAGACCAAAAAAAAAAGAGTATTTTTATCATATATTTTTTTCTTACTCTCCTCCGATCTGTCTATTTATCCCAACCGTGTCTTTCCTTTTCTCTTTTTTTAAAGCCTTTTTAACCTTTCTCTCTCCCACTTTCTATCCTTTCCTAGTGGGTACATAAAGTTGAACACGTGGCGAACATCTATTAGCTTTTGAGATTATCTTTATCTCCATGTCACAATAAAAGGTTAAACATGTGGAGATAAGGTTGAACATGTGGCGATCATCTATTGGTTTCTTGGATTACCTGGTCCTTTTCTCATAAACATAGTTCTTTTAGCCTTTCTTCAATACTGGCCCCTACGTGACCTTACTTTCTTCCTTCTTTGTCGCATCCTTTTCTTTCTCTTTTGATCATGCCGTGATTTTAGGGGTTTTTTTGGTTCTTTCTTCTTTATCCCATTCCTTTCTTTCTTCTTTTATCATGATGTGATTTTAAGATTTTTATTTTAAGTGTTTGAATAAGAAGTTATTTTTAAAAATATTTTTTTATTTAAGAATATATTAAAATAATATTTTTTTTATTTTTAAAAATTATTTTTAATATCAATATAAAAATACAAAATATTAATTTAGAATAAAAAAATTATTTTTTAAAAATAATACTTTAAAAAATAAAAAACAAACACCCTATTTCTCTCCTTATTTACTATCGTGATTTCAGATCCTCTTTTCGTGCCTTATTTGCAAGAACATGAAAAAAAATTAAAAAACAAATCAAACGAACATAGCTATTAAAAACTAAAACTCAAAATATAGAGAAAAGTATTATTTCAGAAAAATAATATTTTTTATGTAGATGTTTTTTAAAATATTTTTATATCTTAAAATATATTAAAATAATATTTTTTTTATTTTTAAAAAATTATTTTTAATATCAATATAAAAATACAAAAAATTAATTTAGAATACAAAAAATTATTTTTTAAAAATAATATTTAAAAAAGTAAAAAACAAACTCTGGTTGTTTTTGTGTTTTAAAAATACTTTTAAACAAAATTAAATTTTTTTTTTCTTCAAACAACATTTCAGAAAAATAAACATAAAATATTTGAAATACGTACTTTCCATAAAGTCTTAAATAATCCCTTGGATCTCGACTTTATGAGCAACAATTTAAAGGTTGAAGCTTTGTTTTGGTGAAAACATTTGAAGAAAAGTGAAACGCGAAGAATGGTTGGAAGCTAATAGTGGCAAGAGAGAGAGAGAGAGAGGAATTGGCTCCAAATGAGGCTTTTATGGCATGATGGCCAAAGGATGGCCATTGCTATTCAAGACATATTGGGGGTTAGCTGAAGGCGGGGATTCTATTGGTCAACGTATTCTCAATGTAGTAAAATTAAATGTTTCACTATAAATGACAATATTGATACTTTAAATGAATAAATAATTTCACATCGTTAAAAGATGTTTTTACCTTGTTATTTGTTCAAAAATGGCATGCCCAAGTTCCGGCGAACACCAAGCCATCCAATTGCGGTGTCAAATAACAACCACTATTTGATTCATGAACCCACTTGAACGTAGATTGCGTGACATTATTTCAACTTAAAAAAATACACCCATTAGTACCAAATTTCCAACATGTAAAAGAAATGTTAAACCCGTGATGAAGTTGGTGTTGGGTTTGTCGAATAGCATACACGTAACCAAAACAATAAAATAAAATTATTTAAGAGTCTCTAGAATCTCGTTAAACAGATCTAGAGTTATTTAGACATTTATTATCTAAAGATTTGATCATCTTCGGTTTTGAATATATTTTTAAAGGTTGGGTTATCACAAACTAGAAGTCGTCTAATTGTCCGACCTTCAATGGTAATCCACACAAATCACTAGTGAAAAATCTCCTAAATTCCTATTTAGGAGAAAGGGATTATTATGCCTAGAGTATTATCTATTTATTTTGTGACATACTTAGTTTTCTTGTTTAATAGACAACTCCTAAAAAATAAAAGGCATAACTTACTATTTATAAGGAAATCTGAAAAACTCTATAAATTGATAAAATATCAATTTTTCCCTTGAATAATATCCATATATTAATTTAAGATCATTTTATAAATTAACTCAATCAAGTCCTTACTTGATTTTTCTAGGTCTGGAAATATAATCCCTATATTAATTATATTATAGTCCTTAATTTCTAAAATATATTTTAATCAAGTTATACTTAATTAAATAATCACAGTTTAATTCTTAATATGTATGACCTATTAGGTTCCTAATATATTGGTCCAAATATAAATTATAATTAAATAAATTAGAATTGAAGATTTGAATATCATGTGCATTGTTTAGTAACGTGTCATGATCCCCTAAATATTAGAAAATTCATTAATGGTTTCAATTACCGGTTTCTCATTGTAATTAATACCATTTTATCACTAATGTTCTTATTTAACATTAAAGCATGAAACATGTTTGCCATGTTAAATCATGTTCATTCTCTGCATAATAGTAATTGATCATTTGAATAAGATTTGAAACCCTTTTTAAATCTCATTCCACCTTACCCAAGGATTTCTCAGTCAATACTATTTGAGAACAGATGGAACATTTTTTCTAATTCATATAGGGTGATGAAATCCTCTTTTGATCACTCAAGTACCTTCATATAGTTCATGATATACCCAATGTCTATCATTTTGTTACCTCAATTAAGATAACATGTAACAGGATCAAAGCATAACATTCTCTATATAAGATAACTTAGTAATCTCAAGTCTAAGTATTACATATACAACCGTCACGTGAGTCTTTCCATAGACATAGGTAATCTCTCCATATGGAATTCTCATGCTGGTCAATTCAGTGTACATGTCTTATGACAAGCGCATACATATTAGTTTTGGGTATTCCTTATAGCTCAACTTATGAGAATAGTTGCTTCATTTCATAAAGAAAAAAACATAATATGTATCAGTCTTTATGGCTCTAATAAATATCCAGTATTTAAGAGAGCATCAACCAAGAACATTTTATGAACAATACTTTGATGCATTAAAAATCTCATAATTATAACAACTTTATAATTTTCTTTGCAAAGCATTTTTATCTCATAAACTTTATCTATACTCTAGATTCATTACTATAATATTATATGAATATTAAAGTTAAATTAAGCCTTTATTAATAATAAATATGTATTTACATGAATATAATAATACCTTGTGTAACTAACTGATTGGCTATAAGACATATTAAACTAACAGTTGGTAACCATTCTATACCTATGGTATAATCTTTTATCAAAAATTGAAATTAACTATAGATTTACTGCTTGTCGCACGTATGCGGCATCACAACGAACATGGAGAAAAGAGTATAGAAAAAAAGGATAAATGTCAAATGTTCAACCCGAATCATGGAGAAAAGACCAGAACACGTTAACTCAGTTGGTCAATTATTCATTTTCTTTCCCTTCCTTTATTCTATCTTCGCTTAGCCTTTTTTGGGCTTGGGTCGAATAAAATTTGATATTAAATTGAAGATAATAAGGGGCTAAATTGAAAGAAGAGGGCTTTCCTCAAGTGAGATAAGCTTTGGGGTCTAATTGAAGAGTTGGTGTCAAATTAGAGATTAAATTGAAAAGATGAAATGAGATTTATAACTTAATTGAAGAGTTATTATCGAATATGTCATAGCCTGACCAAACCTACCAGATATTGTCTTTTTGGGACCTTATCGCCCTCACGGATTTGTTCTTGGTGACCATGCATGAACCCAAAACGTATCTGACAAATCAGCAACCAACACTACTAATAAGATCAGCTATCAAATCTTTACTCGCCGATGTGAAATATTATAAAATAAAGGAGAACGAAATGTTGGTGCGTGTAAAGCACATGTCAGCATAGGAGAAAGGCTATCGAATTCGAGCTACATATATGCGGTCCCTACTCCTTTTAAAGGTTGTCGATGTCATTCTGTTTGATTTGAAATAAGTAGTATATATTGTATCATTTAAAAAAAAAAAGAATAAAGTGAGACAAATTTCATTGCACTTAAAATCTGGCTCATTCTTTATGCTCCAGATTTTTTTTAATAAACTTATAATTGGTGCCGTTTTGAGTTAGGGATAACTTTCCATAATTCTCAAAAACAGGGAGCCATGCGCTGATCTTCATCTCTCTTTAATTTCCCGTTACCCATTTCCCCCTTCCCATCTTCCTTCCATCGAATCCAATTCATAAATAATTTGGGTTGCTTTTGTGGCAATTTCAATGATTTACACAGCTATCGATAACTTTTTTGGCTGTTAATATCGTAGTATTCTCTAAAAAGCCAATGTCATGGCATTTCCATGCTTTCTAAAGAAAGAATTTATTTATTTATTAAGCAATTCATTTAGTTTTTTCAATATTTAATTTAATTTATATTCTTAATAATAATTTTAATTCAAACAACAAGACAACAGAACACCAAATAATTTATTGATTTTACTCATAACACAGCACAATTATTTATTATTAAATATATAATTTGATATGGTTAATCTCACAACAAAACACAAATCAAACTCTTATTCTTAAACTTGCATTAAATATTGCTACTTAGAATTTATTAATTTGTATTATACACGTACATATATTATCTTTGAAGGCTTGTATGACCTTTATCTTAGATATCATTTCATTTTTTATTCTTTATTTTTAATAAAAAAATTCTTTCAATCAATTTATTAAAAAAATATTTAAGTGATTGTTCAAATCATTACAGTTTTTTTGGATACTTTTCCTGGTTGTTATTACTTTTTATATCATCAAAAACTTTTTTTAAAAAAAAAATACATGAATCAGACTAGAGAATTTTGATGAAATATATATTTTTTGTCTATAATTTTATTTTGAGTGTTTTCTATAAATATATTGCATAATTAAATAAAAAATATATTAAAAAAGTTAGATTATAAAAGTAACTCGGGACAATATTGTTGAGCGCACCTATACTAGTTTTTCTGTTTGTTTTTGTGTTTCAAAAATTTTTTTGAAAATTTTTTCTTTTTTTCTTTACTTCAAATTAATATTTGTTTGGATTTTTTAAATCATTTTGATATATTGATGTTAAAAATAATTTTTAAGAAATAAAAATATATTATTTTGATGCATTTCCGAGTGAAAAACACTTTGAAAAACAACGACAGCCATACTCTCAAATAACCTCTTCGATTGCTTGGAACTAATGGTTTGGCTAGCTTTCACAATCATAATTGTTTTTTAAAATACAATAAAATCAAAATAGCAAAACAAGAAGAAAGAACAACAGCATTAATTAGCTGCTCAATACATTAATTAGCGGCGTATTACATTTTTATTATTGTATTTTAAATATATGATTTTACAATGGTAGGAGTTCTTAGTCTGCATGAACAGCAGAACACCACATGAACAGCAGAAGAAAGGCTGCCCACTTCCTGGAACTTCCTTGCTGCTGACTTTGGTGATTTGTTCACACTACCAATATTTTTGCCGAGTTTCTCTGTTTCTCAATTCAACCTATTTCCTTAAAAAAAACATATGCAATTAAGCTTAAAAAAATTCAATTATGCAAAAAAATTAAGTTAAAATACTAGATCGAAAACTTTCAAAAACTTTATTATTAATATCTACATGTCAAGTGAATAGTAATGACCATAAAACTCCTTTTTATTTTAATTTATACTATAATTTTGTATTGTGACACATACTTTTTAAAAATATTTTTTATTTAAAAATTTATTAAATATTATATATATATATATATAATAACAAGAAATATTAAAAAATATATTAATTTAATATTTTTAAATGAAATATAATTATAAAAAGCACTCAGACACAGTAAAAAAAAAAAAACAGCCTCCCTCCCTTGTCCTCTATTTATACGTGTTTTGATTCTGACAACTACTCTATTATCCTCTTCTTTCATGCTACTTTTCAAACTTTCTACAGGACTGGCCCTACGTACTCATAGACAATTACTTTTAATTGCTTGAGTTTGATCCTTTGTTGTGTTCGTTCCATTAATTCTACTTCTTTGCAAGTCTTTTCCCTTGTTGGAAGCGAGCTGTTATCATCCATGAAGGCGTCTAAGTGATTATCCTCAACCTTTCATTCGTTTCTTTCTTTGCTAGGTGAGTTCTTTTACACATTATTTTTCTTCATTTCTTTGTCACTGTCTCTATATTACTACGCATAGTATCTTAAGTATGTCATCAAAATGCTTATACCTTGCCTTGTTGCTTTTGAAGCTGGATTCCATACAGAGCTAAAGGCCTTCTCCATTTCATTGAGCAATCAGTACCAGTTCTGTATCCTTCTCACATATTTTCTCAAGTTTAGGTAATGAAATTCCTATTCCCATTCTCTCTGCGCCTCTTTTACTTGCAATGACTCACTCTCACGTTCTGTATCCTTATTTCTCTGATTTTCGCACATAATTAGCTGCTTATTACTTTTTTATTGTTGTGTTTTAATTATATGATTTTACGGAAGGTAGGAGTTACCGCGTTCCTAAAAAATTTTAATTTTATTTTATTAAAATTTAATACGGTTGGTATGTTTTGGATCTGATGTTAAAATTAATTTTTAAAAATTAAAAAAATATTATTAATATTTATTTTAATATAAAAAATTATTTCAAAAATAACTAATATCACATTACCGATCACACTCTTAGTATACGTGAACAGCAGAACACCGCATGAACATCAGAAAAAAGGCTGCCCACTTCCTCGAACTTCTTTGGGTTTTTTTTTTTAACACTAAAAGAGGAGCCAAGTTTGACTTTTTTTTGTTTCTTTCCTTTCTTTTTCTTTGTTTTCTTGGAGGAGAAAGAGGGTTGTGCTGCTCATTTCGTTTCATTTTCTTGGAAACCATACAGAAAATTCTTGGATCTGTTGATTGTTTTCTAGCTATTAGTCTTTTTCTCTCATTCACTCGGTTTCTTTGGGTGCTGACTAGTTGTTTTTAGTCAAGTAATGATCTCTTCTTTTGTTCCACTGAAATTCTTGACGTTTTGGTCGGGAATAAGTTTAGCTCCTTTTACTTGTCTAGAAAATTAAGGGAAAGTAACAGAGAGAATTTAGAACCCTTTAAGATTTTTGCCACTATGGTTTAGTCCTTCACTTTCCCGGAGTTATGAGGTTCGGTTAAATGGAGAAAGGGTTGTTTCTGGTTTTGAGATTGAGAGATGGGGTCTTGAAAAGTGGCATGGCTGGTGGTTGTTTAGGCTATCGTTGTGTGGGCGCGCGGTCTAGAAAGGGTTCTTCTCTCCTTTTCAATTCTTTTCGCTAATGTCCCCTTGAGAGACCATACCTACCTATAGTAAGATCACATACATAACTCCTTAGATAAATTATATGTGGTTGGAATCGATCGATAGATCAAAGGTGTTGTCAAGTGTGTGAGTGTCGACCAAGTGATCGATCTTTAGTGAGTAATTCGTTCACTTGTAATTGCTTGAGTTTGATCTTTAGTGAGTTCGTTCCAGTAACTCTACTTCTTTGCAAGTTCTTTGTTGATCCTTTTTTTTTTAAACTAAAAAAATTAATCGATCATTAATTATATTTATTGTTGGAAGCGAGCTGGTATCATCCATGAAGGCGTCTAAGTGATTATCCTACACCTTTCACTCGTTTGTCTCTGCTAGGTGAGTACTTTTACACATTATTATTTTTTTAAATTTGATTGTCACTGTCTCTAAATGATCTTAATTATGTCATCAAAATGCAATATTTTGAATGGGAATTACTGCTTTAACTCACAAGTGTCAGTTAGTAAACTATTTTTGTTGGTGTACTTTATACCTTGTCTTGTTGCTTTTGAAGCATAATTTAATTGTTTGCATGGCTTTATTTATGTTATAGGTCAATCATATTACCTGAATGTGTGATTCAGAGATGGTCATCATAGACAATTATTTTTAATTGCTTGAGTTTGATTCTTTGTTGAGTTTCTTTCAGTAATTCTACTTTTTTACAAGTCTTCTCTCTTCTTGATTTGTTTTTTTTTATAAAAAAAACTTTGACCAATTTGGTAAAAAACCTAGTTGTAACCTAAAATCTGTCTTCAACCCATTTTAACCCAAAACACCTAGAAAACATTTAAGGAACCTTGTTTAATTAATACATAATAATTTGACACAAAAATCAACTGTTTTGGTGGTCAAAATCCTCAACAACTTTCTCTCTCTAAAACGAAATATGGTGATCCTCTCTCTCTCTTACACAAAAAAAAAAACTAAAAACAAAGGAAAATAAAGTTTGGTATCAAAATACAATGACAAAAAATTATAGGGACTAAAATGAACTTTGCAAACAAATTGCAAAGCCACAACTTATTTTAGTCGAGTTTTTCACTTCGGTCCTATGTCTTTCAATTCAGCCCTCATCCTTGAAAAAATATGCAATTAAGCTCTAATTTGGATTTAAAAGAGCTCAATTGTGAAAAAAAATAATTGAGTATGAAATTGGAAATTTTCCAAAAATTCACTATTAATATCCATAGTAAAATGAATATAAGTGAATAGTGATGAAGAGAAAACTCCTTTCTCTTTTAATTTATACTATAATTTGGTATTGTGGCACATTCTTTAGCCACAATTAGTCTTTTACTCTCAAATCTCTAACAGGACTATTATTTCTAGGTTTTTTAGTGACCTTGAACTAAACAACTAGATGACGACTTCAAATGACCCTCATGTCTGGCGTTTATGTACGATAGCGACAATACATAAAAGATAACACGAGAATCATCGTCACAAAATAAAAACATTTACAAACATTTTAATGAATTGTTTTAAATCACTATAATTTTAAATTCAACTACATAAAATATTATTGATTTGATGAAATTTGTTTTGGTTAAGTTTTTAGTGATTTGATTTGATAAAAATTAGCTAAATTAATATCAAGAAAAAAAAAACAAAACATTATCATTTTAATAAAAATAATTAATTTAAATTGATCTACATAATTACAAGTTGACCTCGGCCCTGGTGACCTGTAAGTTGATAATCTTTTCTAAATTAGCCCTTTTGTAAGGTCTAACAATTACAATAGGAAGGAAACATTTTATTCACCAATGTCGTTTCCCTTATTTTAAATAAAAAATGAATTCATTAAAAATTAATTATCGATTGATAGCGAAGCCTGTAAAGGTTAGCCTGATATATAGTTAAGGATACACACCCTTGAATTGATTTTGTACATGAAGCCATTAGACTAGACCATGCACCTAAAAATTGAAGGAATCTCAAATTTTATTGGTACTTAGGTATCACATACAGAAATATAGTAAATAAAAATAAATAAATAGTAAATAGTAGTAAATAGAAATGAATTAATAAATAGTGGGTTCCATAGTTTCTAACGGCAAGGTCCTCTCTATACACCAGAGCCCCTGACCGAATCAATGCTATTGTTAACATTTTGGCTCTACCCATGAATTTCCTAGTAGTTTACAGTAACAGTACTATTTAATTATGCAGATTAGCTGACCTTTTGAGTCCATTCTTGCAAGAGTAGATGCGTTCATTTTTGGCTTTTTAATTTAAAAAAGACTTGTCATGCTTAACATTTATTATTTGCTATCAATTGGGAATTCTTTAGCATTTTCAATTGAAAATTGAGAATTGAGATAGCTGAATTTGCACATATATCATTGTTTTAAACCTGGTCTGGTCTCATGGGTTAATCCGGACCCAATAGATCCAAAGTTGGAATCAAACCAGGTTTAAAAAATAAGAAAAGTAAAAAAGCCGAGTGACCTGGTAATCCGGTTGACTTGGAAAGAACCGATAAAAAATTTGGTTGTAACCTGTTGACTATATTTTTAATAAAAAAAGATATTATTTTGATTTATATAAAAAAAATGAAGTTAACTCATATGACCTGATCAAAACTTGTGACTCGAATTTCTTGAACCTGGTCGACCACCAAACCGAATTTAAAATCTCTTAGGGTTAAAAATCATAAATTTGATACACAATAGAAAAATAATCTAGATTTATTATTTTATTTCAATTGTGTTTTTTTTTCCCTGAATGCTGTGTTTTTCATTACGATATTTTAAAAAATATAAAATTTACCACGCTAATTTGAAAGAGAAAATAAAAAAGAAATGCAAGTGTTTTCAACTTTTGCGGGTCCGCTAAGCGTCCTTTTTCTTTTCCTATTCTGGACTTCCTAGTGGGTGCAGACTGCTAAGATACAATTTTGTAAAGTGAGAAGCTTGGCTAAGGCAACTATCTCTTCTTCATGGGTGTCTGCTTTAAGGAAAATTCTCGACCTTTTTTTTTTTGTAAAAAGAAAGTTATTCTCTAGCATTCTGTTCCTGTGTAATATGGACACATCAGTCGTAGAATCTTTGTGAAAACTGTTTATATTGCCTAACCAACTAGAATTATTACTGAAGATCTCATTAAATAAATTTATAGTTAGGCCCCGTTTCTTTTTGGAAAGTAGTTTCTTTTTGGAAAGTGAATTCCGGGAAAGTGAATTCCGATGTTTGGTAGTGTAATGGAAAATAAGTTGGAAAACACTTTCCAGTGTTTGGTTATGTTATGGAAAATGAGCTGGAAAATAACTTATTAATGTTTTATTTTTTCAAGTTTATTAAAATAATAAGGAACAAATCTTACAAATTAAAAAGTTGAATGAGAATGAAATTGAAAAAAAATATAATTTCATAAATTATCTCAAATAAAATAAATAATAATCAAAATAATAGAGATCAAATCTAAAAAATTAAAAAAAATAAAAGGTGAAGAAATTAAAATAATAATAATAAACATTTCATAAATTATTTCAAATAAAATAAGTAAAAATCAAAAGAATGAGGATCAAATTTGATAGATAAAAAATTTCAATAAAAAAATGATAAGGAAAAAGCAAATAGCAATTATAAAAATAAGGACCAAAATTAATATAAAAATTAAATTTTAAGAGATGAAATTGAAAAATAAATATTCAAAACAAATTATATATAGCAGTCAAAAGTTTGAGGATCAAATTTGATATAATCAGCAAATAATGACATTTCTAAATTTTTCACAACTTCCGGAAAGTGTTTTCCGCCCAAATTTTTCAGGAAAACACTTTCCTGAAAACCAAGCCAAATTTTTCTTTGACTGGAAAGTGTTTCCGTTGACCAACTTTTCCAATGGCAAACAAACATAGGAAAGTTTGGAAAGTGGTTTCCCGGAAACCACTTTCCGGAAAACAAACACAGCCAAAAAGGAAAACACTTTCCTAGAAATCAAACCAAATTTTTCGTTGACTGGAAAGTGTTTTCTGTTGACCAGAAAGTGTTTTCCGTTGACCGGAAAGTGTTTTCCGTTGACCAACTTTTCTAATGGCAAACAAACACAGGAAAGTTTGGAAAGTGGTTTCCCGGAAAATGAATTCCGAGAAACAAACATGGCCTTAAAGATTTATTAATTAAAAATCTATTTTTTTTTAAATGACTTTTTAAAGATTAAATTATCGTAAATTACTCCACACAAACCACCGATAAAAAAATATTCTAAAATAATCTTAACTTTCAGCCTTGCATCCAACATTAGCTAGAACGGAGACTCGAATCTTTCGATATCTTCATCAACAAACTGATCTTGCAGGACCACCATACCATGGTGTATCTTGTACCACCATATCAAAAGATGAGACATTGCTTCTTTTTGTTGTCTTTTAAAAAGTCTAATGCTCCACTAATTTCCTCACCCAATTTGGCATAAGATTTTAAAAAGAAAGGAAAAGAAAAACTGCCATTTTTTTTATGTATAAATAGGAGAAAAAAAATAGAAAAAACAGGATTCTTATGATTATGCTTATGTCTCTTTTACTTTTTGAAACAATGAAAGCAAAAGCATTAGTAGGACACAGTAAGTTTGTCATCTAATTTCTCACCATAACCTTCACATTTCATCTCTCAGCCGTTTCTTTTCACACAAACTATCTCCGGACCCGTTGTTGATTTTGGATCATTTCCCAATTGAGGACGGAAGACTACGGGGATTGAAGCTGTGATTTGGGATCGGTTCAGGATCTTCTGCTGATAGGTTTATTCTGCAGACTTCAAGAGGTAAGAACCTGCTCTTATATCATGCAAAGAAAAAGATAAAATCAGAATAGCAAGACAAGAAGAGAGAACATGAGCTAAAGCTGCATAAATTAGCTGCTTAATAAAAAGAATACAATTGTATGATTTTACAATTGTATTCATAGGAGATCTTAGCCTACATGAACAGCATAACACCACATGCACAAGCCTTTTTATTTGAAAGTAACAGCACTCTGGATGCCATCAAAAACCTAGTTCTTTTATTATTATTATTATTATTATTATTATTAATTTGTATAATGTAATAGGTCAATAATATTACTTCTGTGTGTGACACAAAAATGCTTCTCATAGACAATTACTTTGAGTTTGATCCTTTGTTGAGTTCGTTCCAGTAATTCTACTTCTTTGCAAGTCTTTTCCCTTGTTGATCTGTTTTTTAAAAAAAAAGAAAAGAAAAGAAAACTGAAAAAAACTGACCGATCATAGCGTAGGTTAATAATATTTGTTGTAGGAAGCGAGCTGGTATCATCCAGGGAGGCGTCTAAGTGATTATCCTGAACCTTTCATTCATTTCTTTATTTCTCTATCACTGTCTCTATATTATCTTAATTATGTCATCAAGAAGCATTTTTAATGGGAATTACTACTTCAACTCACAAGTGTCAGTTTGAACCTTGCCTTGTTGCTTTTGAAGCTGGATTCCATACAGAGCTACAGGCCTTCTCCTTTTCTTCCTCCCGCTATTTCATTGATTGCCAGAGCTTTTCGCACATATTTTCCCAAATTAAGATAATAAAATTCCTTTTCTCATTCTCTCTATGCCTCTACTACGACTCACTCTCACGTTTGGTATCCTTATTTCTCTGATTCCAGACTGGTGGAAAATGGCTATCGAAAGTGTGGGTGGATCCATTATATCTAAGATTTTGATGCTCAATTAAAATTACAGCTTTTTAGGTCCAAGGAATTTTGATGCTCAATTGCCTTTGCAAGAACTAAACATTGAAGGCCACGAAGAAGTGGGTAATTGGTTGGCACAGCTACAAGTACGTAATTTATATTTCTCCACTAATTTAAATTGTCAATTGCGATAATTTATTCTTTCTTCCTCCCAATTTCTAAAAGTAAAGTAATTGATAAATGCTTATTTTTATTTTTTTATGATTTGTTTTTTTATCTAAACATATATAAATATAAGAAACTTAACTGCCTCATTGTTGTTTGCGTTATTAAAAATTAATCATATGGAAGAACATATTATCTGTTAGATTTAACTGCCTCATTTGAAATATATTATCTGTTAGATTTAACTGCCTCATGGTTTACGTAATTTTTATTATCTGTTAGATTTATTCTTTCTTCGTCACTGCTTATTTTTTTGTTTTATCTAAACATATATAAATATAAGAAACTTAATACCAACAATTAATCATAGAAATCATATTAGCTTATTTTGTGTTCAAATATTTAATTCAATTAAAATATCTTTAAAAATTTATTAACTTTATAACTAAAATAAAAATATTAGTTACTATTTTTATTTTTATTTTTTACATGAAACTAATTATTAGGAGTTGTAGTAACCTTTTTTCGCAAAAATCTAATTATTATTTAACTTATCTCTCATTTAGAAAAAAACTGAAACAACATTATGTAATCTCTAAAAAGTATGTAATCCTGTTTTTTCATTTTTTTCTCTTATTTATACATCATATAAATTGTTTTTATGAGTGAAAAAATATAATATTGTTCTCTGATAAGATGGCCGTCCATGGGCAGCAAAACGACTTCTTACAAAGATTAAAATATGTAGAAGTGGACGATTGTGGGGATGTTCGCGCTCCGTTTCCAGCAAAATTGCTGCGAGCTTTGAAAAATCTAAAGGGGGTGACTGTTGATCGCTGTAAATCATTGGAAGAGGTATTTGAATTAGGTGAGGCTGATGAAGGAAGCAGTGAGGAGAAGGAGCTGCCGCTTCTGTCATCTTTAACAGAGTTACGGCTGTCATGTTTACCTGAGCTCAAATGTATATGGAAGGGGCCCACCAGACATGTCAGCCTCCAAAGTCTTAATATTCTGAGTTTGGATTCTCTCGACAAACTGCCATTTATCTTCACACCGTCCCTCGCTCAAAGTCTGCCACAGCTAGGAGGCCTCTACATAAAGAATTGCGCTGAATTGCAACATATTATCAGAGAAGAGGCTGGTGAAAGGGAAATAATTCCAGAGTCTCCTTGCTTCCCAAAATTAAAAACTATCAGCATAGAGAAGTGTGGTAAACTGGAATATATCCTCCCTGTCTCTGTGTCTCCAAGCCTTCTGAACCTGGAAGAGATGCGGATTTTTAAAGCTCATAATTTAAAGCAAATATTTTACAGTGTAGAAGGAGATACACTCACCAGAGATGGCATCATCAAGTTCCCTAAGCTAAGAGAATTGAATATTTCAAATTGCAGCTTCTTTGGTCCGAAGAATTTTGCTGCCTAATTGCCTTCTTTGCAATATCTACAAATCAATGGCCACAAAGAATTGGGAAATTTGTTTGCACAGCTCCAAGTACGTCCTTTATATTTCTCCAATATTTTTTTTCCTTTTTAATTTAAATTGTCAACTTCAATACATGTTGATTTCTTCCTTTAAATTTCTGAAACTGAAGTAATTGATAAGTGGAGATAAATCCATTAGCCATCCACTAAATTTAAAAGGAGCTTTCTAACTGTATCATTCCTTGTCTCTTGATGCAGGGCTTAAGAAGTAAGAAATTAATTATTGTAATGAAATCCTACCTAGATTTTTCAATCTTTATGCTTTCCCAGTTTGAGTGAAATTGAGGCTCTTCCCCCAATTAATGGAAGTATTTGAAGAGGAAGATAAACCTCCATCTGCTAATATTGAGTTGATTGTTTCAGTCCTGCAGCTTATGATTTCATATTCCCATGCCTACTTCTATCCTTTTGTTGATAAGTTTTTTTGCTGAAGTTTATATGGACAATTCGTTCATCTATTTACCAAAATTATATAGTTCAAAAGTGCACAAAATTTCTTTTGAAGCAGGGGTTCACAAATTTGAAAGAATTACGCTTGCACCATCTGCCTGACACGAGGTGTGTATGGAAGGGTCTGAGCAAATTGACTACTTTGAAGGTAATCTATCTGGATAAAAATTAGACAAGTTTGTCCACTAAAACAACTTTGCACGTAATAAAAAATGTTTTTTATACAAAAGTACATCAAATAACTTCACAAAAAAATTATTAACATATAAGAGCATAAATTTTGTGTTGAAAATTATTATTACAATATCTTTAAAAATTTATTAACTTTATAACTAAAATAAAAATATTAGTTACTATTTTTATTTTTATTTTTTACATGAAACTAATTATTAGGAGTTGTAGTAACCTTTTTTCGCAAAAATCTAATTAATATTTAACTTATCTCTAATTAAGAAAAAAACCTAAAACAATAATATGTAATCTCTAAAAAGTATTTAATCCTGTTTTTCTCTATTTTTTTCTCCTATTTATACATCATATAAATTGTTTTTATGAGAGTGAAAAAATATAATATTGTTCTCTGATAAGATGGCCGCCCATGGACAGCAAAATGGCTTCGTACAAAGATTAGAACTTGTACAAGTGGACGATTGTGGGGATGTTCTCACTCCGTTTCCAGCAAAATTGCTACGAGCTTTGAAAAATCTAAGGAGGGTGAACATTTCCAACTGCAAATCATTGGAAGAGGTATTTGAATTAGGCGAGGCTGATGAAGGAAGCAGTGAGGAGAAGGAGCTACCGCTTCTGTCATCTTTAACAGAGTTACGGCTGTCATGTTTACCTGAGCTCAAATGTATATGGAAGGGGCCATCTAGACATGTCAGCCTCCAAAGTCTTAATCGTCTGAATTTGGAGTCTCTCAACAATCTGACATTTATCTTCACACCGTCCCTCGCTCGAAGTCTGTCAAAGCTAGAAGTTCTTTTCATAAATAACTGCGGTGAATTGAAGCATATTATCAGAGAAGAGGATGGCGAAAGGGAAATAATTCCAGAGTCTCCTGGGCAGGATGGTCAAGCTTCACCTATCAACGTTGAGAAGGAGATAGTGCTTCCTAATCTAAAGGAGTTGTCGCTAAAACAATTATCAAGTATTGTCCGTTTTAGTTTCGGATGGTGTGATTATTTCTTATTCCCTCGTTTGGAGAAGTTGAAGGTCCATCAATGTCCAAAGCTGACCACAAAATTTGCTACTACACCAGATGGTTCAATGAGTGCTCAATCAGAGGTGCTGCTGATTTGACTTGATTTCTTGCCTCTCTTTTAGTGTGTTTGTTTCTTGTTTCTCTCAATAATAAGATTTACAAGTTAAATGAGCATGCCATGCTTGAATTGGTTTACAGGTATCTGAAGTAGATGAAGATTCAAGTATTAATAGAGAGTGGAACAGATATAACGGGTGGAAAGAAGATGGAGACTCATGTCTTTGAGCTGTGAATATATTTGGACTTGATGCTGTACTATTTGTTCAAAAGTTTGATATCATGTTTTCCTAGCAGAACAATCTCATGTTGAATGGTGGTTAACTGTTACATGATTTCAAGGTTGGTGCTGCGAATATGTTTTAGATTGGTGGGAAATAATTCCAACTGTTCCATTGGCAATGGGATATAAATTGGCTTCACATTGCTGAAGAAGTTAGAAGAATTGTTGACAGCACAGGAGTAATGTCATGTTGTGTATTTAGTCATTACTGTGTGAACCTCAAAAAAGCATGTTTGCTTGCCCATTTGTGTTTCTTTTGGTTTAATGTGTGGACTTTCATGCGTTCTCCTTGATGCTGAACTCTTCGTTTGATGTTCTGTTTCTAATGCATAATGCATTATTAAAAATGTTATTGTATGAGCATGTGAATATATTTGGGCATTCAAATCTCAAGATGGCTGAGACTTGTTGCTGAACTCTTTGTTCAAAAGTTTGATACTGATATCATGTTTTCCTAGCAGAGCAATCTTATGTTGAATGGTTTTTTCGAGCAGATACTTTTAATCTTAAAGGTCACTTTTCTCCTCCTTTTTAATCTTAGGTCATTTTTTCTTACCAAGAACAAATAATTCTTATTTTTATAAACACGAAAATAAAGTTTATTCATATAAAATATAAAAAAAACATATAGATATTAAAAAAAATCATTAAAATCAACCATTTTTTATGGCAAAAATCAATGTCAACTGAGACTGTAAAACCCCAGGTAATATTATTGATATTAATAAAAGTCAAGATTACAAAAAATGAGGAAAAGTGATAAATTAAATTATAAGAATGATGATATATTCGAAAATCTGAATTGAAATGTTTTGTTCGGGTGTTAAAATATATATAAAAAATAAATATAAATAAATAAACATGAAAATGTGAATAAAATTTTTATGGAAATGAATTTCATGAAACTGAAAATACTAACGAGTAATTGAGTGAAATTTGAAATAACCTGGATAATTTGGTATAAACAGGCATTAGGATTCAAGAAATTTTACCCAAAAATCATAAAATTTATTATTAATAGAAGGTATTTTTAAAAAGTTAAGTAATTATATGTGTGTACGGGGAAAGAAAAAATTTAGGGATGTG
Source organism: Populus trichocarpa (assembly GCF_000002775.5). Classification (NCBI taxonomy): domain Eukaryota; kingdom Viridiplantae; phylum Streptophyta; class Magnoliopsida; order Malpighiales; family Salicaceae; genus Populus; species Populus trichocarpa. Next base: position 45,168,450 of record NC_037285.2, on the reverse strand, counting down.
GAAGGTATTTAAAAAAAAGAGTTAATATATATATATATATATATATATATATATATATATATATATATATATATATATATGAGTGCAAGTGAGTGTGTGCTATAAGGAAACAAAAAAAAAACTTGCTTTTTCAAAAAGAATGAAGCATTCTCCCAGGAGAGGAAAAACAAATTCAAGCAAGGAAAATTTCTCAATTTAAAAGTGTTAAAGCTTTGGTTATTGGTGGGTAAGATGTCCTCACACTTTTAAATAAGATTCTTGAAGAATTTATGCTTTAAATTGATTGAACTTTGTGAAATGAGGAATTAGGGTTCATGATAAATTTTAGAGAAAATTACAATTAATTATGAAATTGTGTTAAGATTATTGAAGTGAGTAGGGAAAGTAAGAAATTATGGTAATTAAAGCAAAATTTTAGGTGTTCTTGAAGAAGGGATTTTTGGAAAAATAATAATAAGAAAAATAAAAATTTAAGAGTTTTGATAAGATGATGAGATTGTGTAAGAAAGAGATGATATTAATGTTAAAGAGTGAATAGATCATGAAATTTTTTTATGTTTTTCTTTGATTTAAATTAAGGTAAAAATTAAATAAATAAATTTAAAGAATATATATATTGATTTGAATGATGAAATGAATTGTGTTACAATGTGGAAATTGAAAGAATAGGAAGGAAATTTACAAAATGATTTTGTTTTGGCAAATAAAAGGATAATTGGAATGATTTTATTTATTGAGTGTTTCAATATGGAAAGTAAAATAATGATGTGATGTACTTGTCAATTCAAGAGAGGCTGTCAGACCGACACCACAGCAGGAAATTTCAGCTCGAGCTTAGTCATCAGGTAATTACACTGTACCTGAATTTATTATTGGTCAATATGTATTTTTATTTGATTAATTATGGTTGATAAATATGAAATTATTATATTGTTTACTTTAGAAAATAAGATATACGATGTGATGAATTAATTCTTGAACTAATGGGATTAATGCCTTGGTGAATGGGCGTGATAAGGAATTAATTCTCTAGTTAATGGGATTAGAACCCTAGTGAATAGGCAAATCGTTGAACTAATTCCTGAATTAATGGGATTAATATCCTGGTGAATAGGCATGATGAGGAATTAAGTCTTTGGTTAATGGGATTAGTACCCTAGTGAATGGGTAAATCGTTGAACTAATTCCTGATTTAATGGAATTAGTGCCCTGGCAAATGGGCGAGATGAATAATTAATTTCCCTGGTTAATAGAATTTGTACCTGATGAATGGATGAAATGTTAAACTAATTTTTGGATTGATGACAATAGTGTTTGTTGAATAGACTGGTGGAAAATTAATCATCTATTAATGAAAGTAATGTCGGGTTAATTGAGTGATAGGAATAATTATATTTTTGGTTGATATTAAAAAAGAAAAAAGAAAAAGAAAAAGAAAACAAACTCATAGATTATCCATGTAAATGTGGGATATTGAATTATTTAGACATATGTGAATTTGATTATTAAGAAGTTGTGATGTAATGAGAGGAGGAAGTTCTGGATGATAGGATGAGTAAGAAATTTGATAATTGAGGATTGTAGATGAAAAGTCGATAACTTAGTATCTAAAAATATTAAAAAAAACTCTGCTGAATTTTTTATTGATTACAAAAAAAAATTTCATAATTTTATTTGAATCATCATGTCCTTGCTCTTTGTTTTGAATACAAATGTTGAGACTGTTATAGAGACTCTCTCTAACATTGTAATCCAATAACTTTTTGTCTCCTCTATCAAATTAGGGAATGAGAATATAGAAAAATGAAGTTGTGGATCAAAAATAAAATGTGAGAAAACTTAAGGGACCAAAAAGTCATTATCTGAAAAGTATGAGAATCAAAGTGAATTTTTGGCTTTAATCTTGAAACTACCATCTTTTTTTGAGGTTTTTTTTTCACTTTGATTATCTATAGTTAAATTTTGCTTTTCCTCAACAAATTTACTTAATTATCTATGAATTTTAAGTCTATAATACCAGTAAATAGTGATGCGAGAATAATATTTTACTCGTGTTTTTTTTAAATATTTTTATAATTATAAATATAATAAGAATACCTTCAAAAATAGAATCACAGGCTGTAGAGTTCTCATCATAACCATAATACCTTTTTTACTCAGGTGGACAAAATGGTTCATTGCTTAGCGTTTTTTATCCATCATAGAAGAAAGAAACATATGACAGCCTCACACACACAGAATCTGATAACTTTTTTATCCATCAACTAAACATTTATCATCCATGATGGTATCATCTAACTATAAATTGATTGAAAATCTAAGCTCAAATCTCACCAGACTTGCCCTAGATTTCTCCTTAGATTATGTTATTCTTCACCAACCAAGATTATGTTCCAAATCTGATATTACCCCATTTTTGTCCCCCTTTGAAATTATTTTCTTTCTTTCTTCAGAGAACATTTCCAAAATCTTAGAAAGGCCACTTTTTCCATCTTATTTCCCTCGTGTAACTTCTCTCCATAGCCGTCAAATCATTAAGCACCACGTGTACCACCAGAAGTTTGTCCACCCAGACTCACTCTATCATTGCGCATTGTAATATGCGTTATTTCACATACTTGCCACTGTATCACTGCTCACCAATGGTGGCCCCACAACTGTTCCTCGGTATCTGCGTCTCTCCAAAACAACAACATAAAATATTTCTGACTAGATTTTCTGGGTGCTCTTTGATTTTTTTTCTTTTTTTCTTTTTTTGTTTTCACGTCAAAGGAGAAAAAACAATTAACAAACAGAGTTCGTGAGGGTAGGCTTCCTTGCTTCCTAGCTTCTTTCTTGCTTTGTAAAAACACCCTTTTAAAAGTTATTATTTTCCTGGTTTCTTAGCACCCCTTTCATGGCATTTTCACAGAGGGTTCAGTGCTTTTTCTCAAGTCCAAATAACTAAAATTTGAGTCTTTTTGCTGCTGCTGCTGCTGTTTGAACTTATTAACTAATGGGGTTTCTTCTTCTAATTCTTTTTGTGTTTGTTTTTGCAGGTTGATTATGTTACATTTGGTTGCCATTCTTGGAATGCTTTAAAAGGATTAGTTACTCACTGGTTTGATTCTTTCTCAGTTTTAGTTGTTGGGTTTTAATTACTTTTCTCTATTGGAACAATGTCTCTCTGTCTCTTGTTTATGGACTGCTTACTTTATTCTCTATTGGCTTCTTGCAATTTTTTTTCTTGAGCTGTTATTTGTTTTGAGTGAAATGCATTTTTAATGTGATGATATTGTCACTCTTTGTTTACCAATGTTACAATTCAGAATTTCTTTAGGAAATTTATGATCAGGTGTGTGTGTGTTTGTGTGTGTTTACCTGAATTTCCTGTCTGTGCATTCAAATAACTCGTTTCATTGTAGGAGATTTTGACCAAATTTTCCTGAATTAGATTAGGTAGGTGATTAATTTTTTAGGTGCCTTGTTCATATAGCGGCTAGGGCTTTTGAGTGTGGCTAGGAGAACTCATATCGTGAAATGGTAGTTGAATAAAATAGTCATATGTTAGCTAATTTTGTGGATAGAACAACCATCACTGGTCATGTATCTCCCGTAGGCATATGAGGTGTTACCCCTTTGAGATCAAATTCATGCACATGATGATCTTTTATATTTTTGGCAGATTGGATGATGAGATAGAAACTCTGAACAGCATAACAATAGATGCGACAACTTTGCAGCTCGTCCTACCTCCCCTACATGTACAAGCCTTCTGCAGTTGTAGTTTGCATAAGATGCTAAATTGGGAGTTTGATGTGTTGAATGCCATATCATGAAATTTAGGAAAAACATTCAGAACCTTTATAGTGAACAGGGTTTTTCTGTGCTGACTTTGGGGCAAGGAAGATAATTTATGTTATGGATGTCCTCAGTTTATCTTTAATGAGGTCAAGCATCCTATATAGAAAACCTGAAGTTCCTTTAAAACAAAATTCTATGTCAGGAATTTTAGGCCTTGTCAGTTCTAGGTAATGCAAAATTGTGTTTAAATGAGCATATGTATTTGAGCAACAAGGAGTTGGTGTTTGTTCATCATTAAAATCCCCTTTAAGTGAGACAAGTTGTTTGTGCAACAAGGAGTTGATGAGATTAGGTGGATGATTAGTTCTAGGATGACTTGGTTCCTTAGAGCACCATTTGCAAGGTCAACTTTTCCTTTGAACATGATGAAAAACCGTGAGATTTTATTAGGAAATAAAAAAGTTAGGATAAGGGTGATGACTACTTAGAGATTGGTAATTAGGAAGTGTTCATTGAAGTAATTGCTTCGATGAAATTGACCTCCAATAGAGAATATTTACTCAAATGAATCTTATGGAAAATAACCATGCAATTACTTTTTCCCATTGTCAACCAAGAAATCTCTACCTTTAAAAGAAATATGAGGTAAATAATCAATTTCAGCACACGATGGACACTTGCATTAAGTAGGAGATAAAAGAATCAACATTATTATTATTATTATAAACTGAATTGTTGCTAACAATCCAATACCAATTGTCTTGGATAGTCTAGTGTGGAAATGATTTTAAATCATGGTTACAATCATGATTGTGCACCAAGGCCCATTCCCAAGCATTACATGATCCCATTCCCAAGCATTACCTGGTCGTGTTGGTTGTTGCAGTTGTGAATTATTAGCAACTCTAAGCAAATTTTCAATTATCCACATATATTTTTATACTTTATAGTAATTCACTTAAAGACATAATAATAGTGCTTATTGTTTGAGGTCGAGTGAAAAAGCAGATTGTCAGGGGTATCTACTATAACCAAACTAAACTAAACAAAACCAACCATTTTTTCAGTATTTTGGGGCGTCTCAGTTAGAAATATTCATTTATTTCGGTTCAGTTTCAGTTTGACATTTCTAAAAATCAATAAACTGAAACAACCCAGAGTCTGTGTGCATTCAATTTTGGATTGCGTTAGTTTGAGTTAGCAACCTGAACCTGATTTGGATTGATTCAGCATAAATGAACATGGTTTTGGTGAAAGGCTTGTCAATAGTTACCTTTTGAAAATGGTTATTAATTGTTTCAGCTAAAAAATATCCGAACCAAACCAAACCAAAAGTGATCAATATGTTGGATTGGGTTGGTTTGAAAATTTTTAATTTTTTCAATTTTTTGTTTGGTTTTTATTTTTCTGAAACCCATACTTTTAGTGATTAAAATATCACAAAATCAATATAGAATGTCACATAATCTTGTTGATTCTATGTCTATAACAATATTTCAAAAAAAAAAACATAAAATATTTGAAATGCTTCCCATAAAATCTTAAATAATCCCTTGGATCTCGACTTTATAAGCAAAAATTTAAAGGTTGAAGCTTTATTTTGGTGAAAATACTTGAAGAAAAGTGAAACGTGGAGAATGGTTGGAAGCTAATAGTGGCAAGAGAGAGAAATTGGCTCAAATTGAGGCTCTTATGGCATGATGGCCATTATAATAGCCATAATAGTCGGTAGGATGTGAATTTAAGAATGTTGTTATATTAGCATAATGTGATGATCAATATTATACGATGATAGTCAAACTTGGGGTTGGCTGAAGGCTGGGATTCTGTTGGTCAACCAAGTTTGCAGTCAATACTACTACCAAATCAAATAGGTGGGCACAGTTTTGATGTTTTCGTGGCTGCTTCAGTGTTCGTTGTCATGATTGCGAATATAGTATTGTTGAGCATCCCAAGTGTTATGTAACAGTCGTGCCAGGCATGAATTGGTATCAAATCAGAATTTTCTTCAATGTAGTAAAATTAAATGATTCACTATAAATGAAAATACTAATACTTTTATGAATAAATGATTTGATATTGTTAAAAGATGTTTTTACCTTGTTTCTTGTTCACAAAAGGTATACCCAAGTTGGAGTTCCGGCAAACACCAAGAAGTCTCCATTTTTAACACAAAGAAACTACCAAAGTTAGGGATTGCTTGTATGCAATTTAGCTCAATCCTTGTATAAATTAAGAGGTTATAATATTTGTTGATAGCATTTGGAAACTTACTTGTGTAGCATCTTTAATAATGCTTGTTACTATGTAAATATTGTTATAAGCATGATTCCCTTATCATAGCTCCATAAATCAAATATGAGCCATCTAATTGCAGCGTCAAATAACAACTGCTCTTTAATTCATCATCCCACTTGAACCTAGATTGGGTAGTACTATTTCAACTCAAGAAAATACACTTATTAGTATTGAAATCCTAACATGCAAAAGAAATGTTAACTATAGAAATGTTAAATCTGTGGTGAAGTTGGCAACCATTGGATACCGATGATATTGTCTTTTACTGAAAAATGAAATTAACTATAGATTTGATGGTAATGATGACGGTGATAGTAGCTATGATTAGCTATGATTCCCTTATCATAGCGCCATAAATCAAATATGAGTCATCCAATTGCAGTCAAATAACAACCTTTATTTGATTCATCAACCCACTTGAACCTAGATTGGGTAGCCCTATTTCAACTTAAGAAAATACGCTCATTAGTATCGAATCCCAACATGTCAAAAAAATGTTAAACCCTGGTGAAGTTGGCAACCATTGGATACCGATGATATTGTCTTTTATAGAAAAATGGAATTAACTATAGATTTGAAGGGTAATGATGGCAGTGATAGTAAGTTAATTATTCAATGTGTCGTGAAATCATGGTTGCAGTTGCGATGACATTTGTATCATGTTGCAGTTGTTGTCTGTGTTTGTGTCATGTTTCCATAGGTTCTATTTCATGTATGTGAATGGTTAAAAATATCAAATGTTGTGCGCATATACTGATCTAATAATTTGGCCATGACAATTATATGCAGACAACATTATAATAATAACAATCCCCCTTTTAAAATGAGGTGTTATATATGGTTCATTAAAAATATGAGGCATTATGGCTATGTATCAAAAATCACAATTGCGGCATTGATGTATTGATTCATCTTGTTGAACCATCCATATAATTTCAGGGGATTGCTTGTACATATGGAAACTTTGTAATAGAAACATGTATGCTAGTGACATAGAGGTTGCCCTAGTTGGAGTGTGTATTGTTTTGGATTAGGGTGTGATTCTATTTTAAGGTTAGGCTATGATGATTTATTTCCCCTTGATACCTCTAGTCCTAGCATAGATTGTATGCTTTTGACCAAACTAGGGAGGGGGATGTTGTCTTGATTTGCGCAAGCTTGGCCAAGGATACCACTAATTGCTAAATTACAAATTAAGAAAATAGAAATGTGTATGGTTTTGTTGTATTGCTTTGGAGTATCTTGGTATTCAAGCTTGTCGAAAATAGTTTTGGATAAGTTAGGCAATTTCATTCTTAACTATCTAAGAAATTTTTTGCTCATGTTCTTTGACTTGAGCACCCTAATTCGCAGAATTTAGTATTTATTTCTCCCTCTATCCCATAATAATTGGCCCTTGTCAACTTTTCATAGTCAATATAACATGATTTTGAATAATTTTTTCTTTAGTTTTATTTTGATTAAAAATTTAACAAAAAAAATGTTAAAAAAAATATGAATTGAAACTTTCTAAATTTTAATTTTTTAGATTTGAAACCGATAAAAATTTCAAAAATAATTGGTCAAAGTCAAATTCAGTTGGCTTTTTGAAACTGTTGATAGCCAATTATTATGAGAGAGTATGAAATTAAACCTTGTGATATTCAACTCAAGATATATCCTATGTATTGTATAGTAGTGATCATTCCCGTATCAGGTGTGTTAATTCTGCTTGTTAAGGTATTAACTTGTTTCAATTTTTTTCTAGCATGATTCATTGAGCTAAAGCGTAAAGTTTATCAACATTTTTTATTCTAGACATGATCAACATGTAGTATATAAGCATTGAGCATTCTAAACATGGTTTCAGAAGACTCATATTCTCCCACTTTATTGCCTATCCTTTTAAGGCCTGAGGATCTCAGTTGTGGAAAATATACCAAATTTGGGATTATCGCACTACATACATTAGTGGTTCTCTAGAATTCCATAATGGATATCATACACTTTTTTGTAGAACTTAAATGCTTTTTTTTTTAATGCACGTGTTTCATCTCTTTACTGCCTTCATTCCATCATGGTTGGCATAATTTGCTTCACAAACTAAATACTTGTCCTTTTGCTGCAGGGAGGGAAACAAATAAAAGATCATTTGGGTAAGGCAGGAAATTATACTGAACATGAGTGAAGCAAACCAAGGGAATAATCCTGATGCTTCAGCAATTGTCCCTCTGAAACGCAGGCGTGGGCGTCCACGCAAGTACCCTAAAATGGAGGTTGATCATGTGGCGAATGCACATGTTAACGTTCCAGGGATTCAAAATCTAAACCATGGAGAGAATGCTCATGCTCCTCCTGGATTTGGAGTGGTCAATAGTAATCAGCCACATCAAGTAGGTCCAGTTAACAATGCAATTGATGCCATGATAGGCCAGTCAGTGTATGGTGTCATAGAAGCAACATTTGATGCTGGATATTTGCTGAATGTCAGGGTTGGTGATACAGAAACCACTTTGAGGGGTGTTGTTTTTAAGCCTGGACATTACATCCCTGTTAATCCAGAAAATGATATTGCCCCAGATGTTCCAATGATCAGAAGGAATGAGATTCCCCTTACGAGAGAAAGCAATAATCAGGTACACACCCGTTAGCCTGGGCCTAGAGATAGAAATGGAACTGCTCATGCTGACCGTGCTGCTAATCCAGTTGGCTCAAAAGGTAAGCAGGTGCTTTCAGTGGTACCCCAAACTCCTCCAATATCAAGAGGCAATGTAGTTCCTGTTGTACTTCAGCCAGTCAATCTATCAAATGGTGCACTGAGTGCCAGTGCCACAAACCAAACTGCTCATCTGGTGCCTTCAAAAGGCAAGCAGGTTCTAGATGCTGCTCCTTCATCAAATGGATTAACACCAACAAATGAGATTATACAATTTCAATCTCAAAATAACCACCAGGTGATAACAAGTCCCTTTAATCAAAATCCAGCAGGGGGACTGCATGAATCAGAAGTCAGCCCGATGAAAACAACACATATGCCTTTTGAGAAACTGTTAACTGAAGTCATCAGGAGGGTTCATGCTCCATCACAATCAACAGAGACTAATAGCAGCTTAGCTGTTAACTTGCCTGTGGAAGATTCTGGTATTGTGGAAAAAAAGGATGGCAGTGACACAGAACAGGCCCTGTCAGTTAAACCGCTGCAAGTTTTACAGCCTATTGTTGACAGCCATCCTGCAGTTGCATCTATACCTTCTGAGGACTACAAGACTGGCAAAATGACTCAGCTCTTGCAGGTAAAATAATTGTTCAATTATCTGTCATGTACCAAGATCAATGACTTGTTATTGACATTGAACCTTAAGAAGGTTTTGCAGGAAAACATGACATTCTGATGGCTCAGACTGAGGAGCCAGCTGCAGGTTCTGGATTTTGAACTAGATAATTTGAAAAGCCCAGAAACCGAGGTTGGAAGTGAATGGAGTAGTATTTCTAAGATCAGGGCACGGGCAGATGGTGTACCTGCTGCTTCTGGACTATCTGACATGTTTCCGGAGAATAAATTGCTAGGCTTGTACAAGTCTATAGATAATTAGCGTCATAAACTAGGTATAGAGGCCACAGAAGATCCATCTTTGCTTGAAAGTGGGAGGCTAAGTGTCTCCTCAAAGACTTTAATCTTATTTTTTCTTTACAGTTATAAAGGAAACCTAGGTGCTTGTTAGCGTTTGGAACTGTAATTTATTCACAGTTTGAATTGAAAGATAGCTTCTTATTAGACATTTATACAGCCTCCGCTTTTATCATTGTATCATACATGCCTGCTTTTAGCTGTGCTAGTGCCAGGTAGACTTTGCTAAAAGCGATCTTGCAGGGTAAAAGGGAAGATACGGGTGAGCAAAGATTTAGCAAGGAGAATTTTAAATAGACGAGGAAAATTAAGGCCTGTCCCTGTGGTGTCTTAATTCACTCGTTTTAGTGAGGTGGCGCAGTGTTGGTATTTCAGGAACTGCATGATCTGTAAGTATTCATCTGGAGTAAAATGCATTGTAAGCTGTTCACATTAGGTAATTTGGGTACCAAGAGTAATATTCCAGGCTGAGGTTCTCACTGGATAGAAATTTTATGTTATTCAAAAGAGCTACTAATAATATTTATTCCATGACAAGAGGAGAGAGGAACAAAAGGGAAGAGATGACATTGTAATTTCCATGAAAATAAATCTCCAGTGATATAAAATCTCTCACTTCTCACTCAAATGATGGTAAACTTTGCTTCTACGGATTGTAAACAAGGATGCCTACACCTTAGGGCCGATGGAAAAGGTGACGCTCAACATTTCCCAGCAACAAAAACAAATCAGCAATAATCTGCACTGCACGAACCCCAAAACTGTTGCTAAATTAAGCCAAAAATGAAATGAATTATCCTGCTGACTTTTTGTATCAAAACCTTGTAGCTGTTGCCTCTGTCTCAATATTGTACACTTTACACCTTTGGGCCTGTATTATCACCTTTCAAGATGCAATTCTTCTTTCTACCGGGGGGGAACTTCTCATAATTCTTCGCCAAAACAGAAAACCACCCTTACAGCATGGATCATCAAATAAAAAATCACTCTCAAATCAGGTTTCACAAGAAATCATTGAAATGAGTTAAACCCTGAAAATAAGGGATGAAACTAATTGCCTATTGCTTGATGTTTTTCTGTAGAACTATGGATCAAAATTTTGTTGTTTACGAAAACGAATCTTGATTTCACTATGGAATATACTCATGGAAACTTGGTGTTGAAAAGAGTATTGGATCCTGGGACTGGAATGGGGCGAATTGCAGGGATAGGTGGCTGAAGAAAAGGAATATGGCTTGGCATTACAAATGGTTGTTGTCCACCAGCTACAAAAGGTGGAGCCACACAGAGCTGCAAGGTTTGGCCGGCTGCACTTCCTGCAATATCCAAAAAAAAAAATTCAAAGACTCGATAGAAAAACATAGAGATGCTGAGACTTGGCACTGCCACTATAATTACATTATGCTCAAGAAATATTTTTCTTCATTTTCTTTTCTGTGTGTTTTGCAAGTGGGTGGGGTGTGCGAATATGTTGGAGCTCTAAAACAAGCACCAGCAAGAACATGATCACCTTCCCTATATTTGATTTGTAGTGTTAAATTTAAGTTTTCTCATTAAATCGAAACTCAAAGTAATCAGTTTCTCAAATGGTTGTGCACATAATGATTATCAACCCCTTGCGGACATTGACAGAGGTTGGAATTTTCAACATTAATTTTTGAAACAGTTATCCTGACTTGCTGCTAGCCTGGCAGTTAGGTTGTCCCTTCATGTAGTCAGTAACATAAAAAATCTAAGCTTGCTTGGAATGTGCAGCCTCATTGATGGCAGCAAGTGCAATGGCAAACCTTTGAAACCAGAATCTCTTGCAATATAGCACATGAAAAATTCCAACCAATAAAAGGAATACCTTTCTCATACCTTGGTGTTTAGGATATTGGACTTGGTGAGGAGTTGACATAGGACGTGCAGATACAGATGATATGGCTGCTGCGCTTGGAACCAAATCCTTTCATGGTACAAATGCAATGAAACAATCAGAGAAATATAACATGCATTTAATCTACTTGGATAAGAACTCCAGGGAAGTGAAGAAATTAAAAGCTTGAGATGACTTGAAATGCAAGAGGATCAGCTCCAACAACCAAAAAATGACAGAAGTGTTGAAAAAGAGAAAGAAGTTATGCACGAAAAAGAAGAAAATAAGCCTGCCACTAGGCCTTCATGATATACATGCAAGATTCCATAGCTGCAGGCTTTGGTCAGTAAGATACGAATAATTGCTATTTCCTTCACATAATATAGCATATTTATAATCTTAGCTAATTAGCTATCTAGCTTCGGATCAGTGACACACACAACAAGCATTCTTCTATTATAACTTGGCTAATATAAAAGCATCCATGTTAAGAGTAGCATGGTGTAACACTGGTTGAGGAAGCCAACTATATAGATAATTAGAAAAGTAAATCACAGTAGGGTGTTAAGAGTTAGTATGAAGCTTAGAAGTACTGCTCAAGGCTGATTCTAGAAACTATCTTGAGATCAGATAATGACTTAAAACCGTCCTCCCCATATGTAGATTAAATTGCTTCCTAGCACGGTAATAAAACAGTTAAATACAAGCTACAACACCCAGAAACTACATGTTAGTTGTATCTGTAACTATCAAACATCAGAGTGCTTTAATTAGTTCATGTTGCAGGTATCTTACATGAGAAACTGGCTGAATATACATGAGCTGCCCCAGTTGTCCAACCATAACCTTGAGAAACAGAGAGCCAGATTAGCGACAAGATTAGAAAATAAAGTTACAAATCTCCAAATCCAACAATAAAACAACAGAGCACCAGAAATAAACTGCCCAAAGGATATCACGTGAATCTTCCTTCTACTTACAGATTGAGAATTTGGAGGCACAAATGCTGGTGCTGCCTGAACAGCATGATACTGACCAGAATATCTAAGTGGCTGTGGCTGTGCTCTGCTTCCCATGTGTCCAACAACCTATAGCCAAAATGAAACCTTTTGAGAACTAATAGAGGGTTCCTCTCTTGACAATTAGTCATTTAGTTTAGCTTGGGCTAGTTCAACCAAAAAAATATTCCAAGAGCTGACCATAAAGTTCCTGATTTTTTCTAGTGACTTCAATAGATATGAGTTACTAAATAAGCAAGAAACTAGAAGTTAGCTAACACATACAGGTTGCAAAAATTGAGAACCACTGCCACCATTTACCGCTGTCAAGTTGCTATAGGGGGGGTACTTAGCAGGGACAGATGAACGAGGTGCAAAAGGGATCCCAACTTCTGGCTGCACAACAGCAACAGGTACCGCTGGAGAGTTGCTTGATATGTAAGCCATGCTTGCAGCAGTTGGCACTGCTGGAGCAGTAGCTGATATAGGATTGGAAAAAGATGGAGAAAAAATTTTTGCTCCTGGATTGAGCTTGAATGCCTGAAAGAAAATTAATGTCAAAAACATCACCATGATTATAAAACTGAACTTGCAAATATTCCAAAATTCCAAGGAAACTACAATGTAATCTAAACCCAATGATTTCTACCAATGCTTGTGGTATAGATTATAATCTATACCAGATATGAATTGCAGTAACTATTCAACAAAATATTTCAGTTTACTCATAAAAATTGCTGGTTCAATAAATTATATGATTTACTGACGAGACAGCCAGTGACCTGATGACTGCCATATAAATTTGACAGTCAAAGGAGGTGAGATGACACAGAGGTAGGTACCAAAAGGTAAAAACATGGTTCTTGCCTTGGAGCTTCTATTAGATTCTGAGATTCGTGGAGAGACTGCATCAGTAGAATTTGCTAATGAACTACAGAGTGATTCTGAAGGAACATCAACCGTTGGATTGGAAGAAGTTGAAACACTTGCACAAACAGCAATAGGAGAAGTGGTTCCCACAGAAGCAGGCCTTCCACGGTATTGATTGTCTGGCTTCATAAGCTCGCCAGCAGAATTACAAGATACACCGTTAGGCAACAGCTTCACTGTTACTCGCCCTTCTGCAACGGGTTTTGCTTCACTGAGGTGAGGCCCTGCTGCATGTTAGCAAAATAAGCAATTAAAACAAGAATCAAAACCAACAAAAGCATTTAAAAAAATACAAGACAAAATCAGGGATTAGTGGTAAAGCTTAGCAATTTCCAGACAAACTATGGCCTAGATGCATCTCAACATAGGGCCTTGTAATAATAAAAAAAAAAATCAGAAAATGGCATGCAACCACTAAATTCGCATGAATGTTATGTACAATATGATACAATTGATACAAAAGCCCAAAGTCTATCAATAATGATTGTTATTATGAAGCCAGGAAACGAAGTCTTATATACATAATGAGTATTTTATTACAAACATATCCACTGGTAGTATCAGAACTATTCACTACTAAAAGAATGCATGCCTCCTCTTCTACTTTCTTTTCGTGAAAAAAATTCACAATATTAAGGCAGACCTGTCTACTAAGTTCTGAACAAGTAATTAAACCCAGAGATGGAAATTGAACTTACTGATTGCATTTGGGCTATGAACTTCATCAGCCTGCACAAATCAATTGCACAAGTAAAAATTTACATCAAACACTCAATAGACAAATAGTTTCCACTTCTACAAACATAGGGCATTAAGCAATGAAATAAACTATGCCTGTCAAGACATACACTCTTTTCCCTTTGAAACTCAAACTTATGTTTATAGAGATCCTGCTCCCCCTGTGACCAGTCTTCTCCAGTCTGCCTGTCAGAAAAAAATAATTGACAGGAATCTGAAAGTTAGAAGGAATTTCATATAAGAAAATAATTTAAACTTTGTAAATATCACTTGAAACTTGGAAAAGGCTGGTAATTTAATTTATACCTTCCATTAACTGAGTCACCAGAAGAAGCTTCTCTCTACGTACACAAAACAGAAATTAAAAAAGTTAAAAAGAAAAGAAGTGAAAAGTGTACCTATATCTCTTTCTCACACACAAGCATCTTAAATAATGTATCCCTGCTACATATATTAATTACCACTGACTCATTTATCCAGTAATTGAAAGGATTCCCTTCAAGCCATGTGCCAATCCATCATATCATCCAAACCATCAATTAGATGCATCCTAGGTAGCATTAAAAAAAAAAAGCACAGCCATCTTAAACTAAAAACCTGCTGTCAGAATTATAAACAGGCGACTATGCTGCAGCTGATACAGGTCTCTCGTGACAGGAATGCTAATAATCAAACACAAGTTAAAATCATTTACAGATATCTTTTGATGAGTATCAAGACAAGCTTAGAAAACTCTTTCCCTATTAGACAAAACAAAAAATAAAGAAAAAGAAAATAGAAGCCTCACCTTTGAGATATTTACACCATCTCTTTTCCCATGTTCAAATTCCATGACATTTCCTATGTCATTTGGTGGCATTTTTCTCCCTTCATGATCCTTCACTGCTCTTGTCAGCATAAGACCTTGAGAAGAACCGTTCTTGTTTTTGGCTGAACCCCTGCTTCATAGGTACAATTAGTGAAGAGTTTTATACATATAACCAAAGAAAAGGAATATTGCTTGGATGATGAAATATTTCCTAGACCGATTTTCTGTACTAATACAGAAGGAAAAAAGTAGGTTGTTATCTCTTAATCACTCAACAATAGTATATATGTGTCTGAAAACATGCAAAAGGCGCTAAAGTGGTGCTCATTATGTACAAACCATGGAAATAAAAAAATGTCGCCCTAGAGAAACCACCAAAATATAACTAAAAGTCAACTTGGAAATGAATGCAACATGGAAAAGAAAAGTAAACCAATAGATATGACTTTAAATTGTTACAACTTATAATTAAATTTCAACAGTTAACACCAATCCTTCCAACCCAAATCCAAAACAAGGAAATACCTGTTTTGATTAGATTTCTTTCTATCCACAGTGAACATGTTAGATTTCTTTGCCTCGCTCACTGCAATCTCAGAAGATGAAGCATTGGTTACAGCAGCTTCTGCATTGTCACCAGATATATTTGCAGCGACACCATCAGCTGGAAATAGAACTCCCTACATACAATGAAGCACGCATATTAGGCGGACTCTCCAATGTTGAATCCTTATAACTAACAGAGATCTAAAAAAGAAAGAGTTGCATACCTTAGCAACAACTTGAACAATATCAACTGAAAGAATTACAAGTGTCTCTATCACACTCCCATTACCTACATTTGCACTGGATTTTCCCTTTTTAGTCAATCTTGCTTCCTTCAAAACAATACCTACGCAAAGTCCATAACTTGACTTCATAAATGAATTTCCAATCTTTATGGACTCGTATTGCCAAGAGTACCAAATTCAGTCTATGTTAAACAAATGAAACAACGAAACCCTCCATTACTTAACTAAATAGAGTAAAAATCAGAAACAGAAACAAAATATATGCTTAGACAATAGGCAAAAACCAAGATCAGAATCCAATCTGATCCCATCCATAACAAAAAGTACCATAACTATTTCTCAATAAAACCAAAACCCATTTAGGAATGCTTACAAAAATCAGAACCCAGATACCATTTTGAACAAAAATCATAACTTTCAAGTAATTCAAAAACCAATGTTAAATAGAAGCAATCTTTTTTTCTGAAAGAAAGAACACGCTCACCGTTTTCCTTGTCAAAAGAAGCAGTGTGAAAAGTCCCAAAGTAAACAGAACCATCTCTAATATGCACATCAACAGGGAGTCCAATTATACACATAGTAGCAAACAATAAAGCCTCGTTTAAGCATGCCTCTGTTTCAGCTTCTGCTCTGTTTTTGTAACCCATCTCTGTTTGTACCGAAAAAAAACAGTGATAAGACTTTTGTGTATGTAAGTTTTTCTTACAAAGAGTTTGTGCTAGATGGAAGGAGAGATCTAAAGGAAAAAATGGCAGGAAATTGGAAAATAGAGAGATGCTTTTTTCCTTGTGTGTTCTTTGTACGTGATCGTGTCTCTGTCGTTTTGTTTTATGAGTTTTCGTTGGCTTTTTTTTTTAATGTCGAATACATGTATGTAATAAGTGGGTGTTTAGTATTATAATATATTTTTAAAAAATATTTTTTATTTAAAAAATATTAAAATAAATTTTTCTTATTTTTAATATTAATATATCAAAATTATCAAAAAAAAATCTTATGATTCTAAAGTGTAATTATTAATACTTCTTTAAATTTTTATTTTTTAAAATTTTTTATTTATCTCTCCCTCTCGTAGTTATCTCTTTTATTAAATAAATATTTATAACTACAAACTTTGAGTGGTAAAAATACTTAGAAATATATTTAATAAAAGCTAATAATTAAAATTTAAAATATAATTAAAGTTTATTAAATTATTATATTAAATTCCTGACACACACACGTAACCAAAAGAATTTTATAAAGAGTAAATTGAATAATACAAGGGAGATATATTATGGGGAGAGAGAATCGTGGACAGTGATTAAGAGAGAATAAAAATGAAAATATAATAAAAGAAGATGAACAATGATATATTAGGGAATGCCAGCTAATAGTTCAAAAAGGACTCTTTAATTAGATTTTAGAATAATTTTTTTATTTATATATATATATATAATTAAAAAGGAATTTTTTAAAATAAAACAATTTGTGAATGTTACAAAGATAATGATAATCATGTTAGAATTTAGTGGAGACTTTAATAAAATGTTTATTCATATTTATATCTTTTATATTTGACTAGAAGTTGTTCCGTTGTTTAGATATATACGAGATGACATGTCCCCATATATATATATATATATATATATATATATATATATATATATATATATATATATATATATATAATAGTATTATAATTGTAAATTAGCGCTAAATAAGTAATAGAAACTAAAGATATGATGAAGCTAATATTTCATGACGGAAAACAAAATTGTATTGGTGATAAAAAACTTAAAGACTGAATAAAATGATTTGTAGCAATCCACAGTGTTTTGTGATAAAAGATATAGTGTTTTTGCCACATGATTTAGCTTTTCTGTTAATAAAAAGCAAAAAAAATTATAAAGCAAAATTCTTCACCAACTTAATATTAAAAAAAATCGACAAAAATAATTTTGGAAGGAAAAAACACCTATGAGAAAAAACGTTGTAGCAATTGATAATGTTTTATGAAGAAAACTACAGTGTTTTCCCTAATAAAATCATAAAAAAAGCCATTTAGAGAAATATTGTAGCAATCCACAGTGTTTTGTGCAGAAAACAACAACGCTTTTCTCATATGATTTAGTTTTATTGTAATTATAATTCTTAACCAACTCAATATTAAAAAAAATTGATGAAGATAATTTTGAAAAAAATCATAAAAATAATCATGTGAAAAAACACTGCAGCAATTCACAGTGTTTTAAAGAAAAAAAATTATAAAGCTAAATTCTCAATCAGCTCAATATTAAAAAAATAAAATTGACAGAGTCAATTTTTTAAAAAAAATATAAAAAAAAACAATGTCGGAAACACTATAACATAATTTTGGGACAAAAAAAGAAAAAAAAATACTGTAGCAATTCACAGTAATATATGAGGAAAGCTACAGTAGTTTCCCCACATGTTTTAGCTTTATGTATAATGGTTTTTTTTTTCTGAAACTATTATATTTAATTATTATGAGATAAACGATAACAAAGTCAAGTTCAATTAAAAAGAAAAAAATCTCACCAAACTTGTAAACCGGAATAACTTGGGTTATCCTAGCAAGTAGATAAACCATTTTAACCCTGTAAAAAGGTAAAATGAAAAAAAATTATAAAACTTAATTTTCAATTACATTAATATTAAAAAAATAAACAAAAATTAATAATAACAAAAATTTAAAAAAAATGAAAAAAAAATAATACACTATAAGTGAAAAAAATTACAAAACAAAATTTTTAACCAGCTCAATTGACAAAGATAATTTAAAAAAAATAATAAAAAAAAGAAAATTACTGTAGAGAAAATAAAGGAAAGTAATACATGTGATGTGAGTAAAAAAAATGCAAAAAAAAAAATAAAACAAAATGAGAAAAAAAAACTAATACACTGTGGAAAAAAATGCAAAAAAATTTTCTAAAAAAAAAACATCTGCTATTATAGATTTTTTTTCTTTGAATTAGAAAAGAGCATTGTGTTTTTTTTTCGGATCAAAGTATTTTTTAGACAGTTTTTTATATCAGAACTATTTTTTTTCTTGATTAAATTTGAGCATACTATCTATGATATAAATATTCATAAAAAATTATTTTCTTTCAATTTTGTTTTTATTTACATGCAAGGATGAACAAACTCACTTTAGTCTTGACCAAATCTCATGTATAAAACTCTTGTTTATTTTGTTTTTAAAAAAAATCTTTTTCAACTCAACTAATAAGTAAATATGATTTCTAGTTTATCATCAAAAGTTGAAATCCAATAAAAAAAAACAGAAAATATTTTTTTTATTGGAAATATGAATAAGATAATTAAGAGTTGATATTTATTTGCAGACTTTGAAATTGAAAATACTTTTTTTTTTAAGGCAAAAGCGTATTATTGTAAATTTATAATTTACGTCTTTCAAAAGGAAAAAAAATCATAGCTACTAGTTATTAAATTTATTCGGCTCAATTTTTGGGTTAGGGTTGAATGGATTTTTGGGTTAGTTATTAAAAATATTTTTAAAAAAATAAAATGATTTTATTTTAAAAAATAAAAGTTAATAAATTTTAAACGAGTTGTAAATTAACCGAGTAAACTTCAAATTGTTTTTTTCTTACACATGGCCGGGGAAGGGACAGTTACTCTGAATTATTGCCACGTGTCTCCAGGTAGATACACACGTGGCTTCGAGACCAAAAATAAAATACAAAAGAAAAGCAAAACCTTGACAAAACCCTAACCCATCGAATCTTCTCCTAGCTATTGCCTTCATCTCTCTGTCTCTCCAACTTCCAGAGTTAGCTTCCACGATGAGAAAATCAAAACCAAAGTCTAAACAAACAAGAAGGGATCGTCATGAAGCAGAACAGGAAGAAATCTCCAAGCTAAACCAATGGATAGACTCACAAAAACCAGACTCAGGGACCAACCCTTTATCACTCCCACCACTACCAAAAGATGCACCAATTGGGCCCCTTCAAGATGATAAATTTTCAAGATATTCAGGGGCTACAATGTTCAAGGAATTGCCTTTGTCAAAGAGAACGCAAGATGGGTTAAAGAGAGCGAATTTTTCTAAAATGACTGATATACAAAGGGCTTCTTTGCCTCATTCTCTTTGTGGAAGGGATATTCTTGGTGCTGCTAAAACTGGGTCTGGCAAAACACTCGCTTTTATTATTCCTGTGAGTTGGTTTTATTTTTATTTTGAGTTTTATGGGTTTGGTTTGCTTGCTTTTGTTGCCTTTTTCATGCAAAAAGTGGGGGGAAAAACCTAGTGTGGTTCTTATTTTGAGCTTGTGTGGTTCAGTGACAGATATTTGGTGTTGCAAAATAGGAAAACAAAAAAAGAACTGGGAATAGAATGGATTTTTAGGGTCGACAGATGCCTTTTCTGGTGGCACGGAATGGAAAAAAATTGATAATTGGAAATGAATGGGTGCTATATCTTTCTCGGCTCTAAGTTTGAGGGGTTCGGCTTGTTTTGGTTGTTTTTATTATGATTCTCTTATTAAAGTTAGTACAGTTTAGTTTTGTGCTTCTGTACTTTGATTGACAGATTAATTATCGGGAAAAGAATGGATTTTTAGGAAGTAATTAGTGTAGTTTAGTTTTTCTTTTGTCAGTTTGAAATGAGAATTAATTGAACAATACAGGGATGCTTAACTTGAGCACTTAAATCTGAAGGTTAGACTATTACTTGTTTCGCAGTTCAATAGAGAATTTTTTGGATGATTGGATGATGGAATTGATGTTTTTATGTTTCTACATATTTATTGATTTATATCTGGAATTCAGATTTTGGAAAAATTATATAAAGAAAGATGGGGTTCCGAGGATGGAGTAGGCGGCATCATTATCTCTCCCACAAGGGAATTAGCAGGGCAGCTTTTTGATGTATTGAAAACTGTTGGGAAGTTCCATAACTTTAGCGCTGGACTACTCATTGGTGGTCGAAAGGAAGTGGAAATGGAGAAAGAGCATGTTAATGCTCTGAACATATTAGTTTGCACTCCTGGAAGACTTCTTCAGCATATGGACGAGACTCCAAATTTTGATTGTTCACAGCTTCAGGTCAACATAACTGTTTTATTCCTTTTCTTTTTCTTTTTTTTGCTGGTCATTTTTTTATATTTTCATTTGCAAAACATGGATAACACAAGAGACTGTGCTTATCCACAATGTCTTGTCAGAAGACTTTTGTTTTAGAGAGAGAAATGAAATTAGCTTCCAAATCTAATTACTTTCACTTCGTATCAACTAACATTCTTATGATGTTTTACTTTCATTTTCTGCTGGGAAAAATGCTCTTTAACTTTTTCTCCACTCTGAACCATTCCAACTACTTAATCTTGCTCCAATGAACTCCATACTGATCTTTCTTTCCTGTGCCTATGCACCTACTGTTTGGGAATTAAATTTAGATCCTATTTTGTCTTATCTGATTTGAGTGCATTGCCGGCCATAGAACAGGTTTTGGTCCTTGATGAGGCAGATCGTATTCTTGATGTTGGATTTAAGAAGACTCTGAATGCAATTGTCGCACAGCTACCTAAGCGTAGACAAACATTGCTTTTCTCTGCAACTCAAACAAAGTCCATTCAGGATCTTGCAAGACTGAGTTTGAAGGACCCAGAGTATATCAGTGTGCATGAAGATGCTGAGACAGCAACTCCCAGCCGCCTGCAGCAAACTGCAATGATTGTTCCTCTTGAGCAGAAGCTAGATATGCTATGGAGTTTTGTAAAAGCTCATCTTAACTCAAAGATTCTTGTGTTTCTTTCTAGCTGCAAACAGGTAACTTGTCAGTGTTCCTTTGAGAAGCTAGTGATTTTTTTGTTGGATAAGGGTGTTTGATGTTGATTTAATACCGCCATTGTATTTGGTTGTGAACTAAGCCACGTCTTCAATTACTAGTTGGACATGTTTTAGCCAATGCTGATTAAGACAGTAGGAACTCGTAGTAGACATGTGTGTGATTGGGTTTGGAGCCTGGATGGTTCCTTCCATCGACTTAAGTTAATTTGTTTACGGCAGGCCATAGTTAACTGAGCATTAGTGGATCACTCAAATTTTATATTATATTGATGAGTGCATTGGTATGGGCATATGCATTTCGAGCTTGAGATGATTTCATCTTGTTCTACCTGGCAATTTCTAGATTTGGTGTTGTAGACAGGGAAATATAATTGAATGGTTTGGCCGGCATAGGTAGTTGAGGAAGTATTACTTGTCCACTCTTCAAGCGTGCCAGATGTAACTCTTTTGTTCTGTTTTTTTTCTACAATTCCTAGTTTCATAATCAACCCAGTTACAACTGTTCTTGACAATTCTGAATTGCGCCATTTGATAGGTGAAATTTGTCTTTGAAGCATTTAAGAAACTACGGCCTGGAATCCCATTGAAGTGTCTCCATGGAAGGATGAAGCAGGAGAAAAGGATGGGAATTTATTCTCAGTTCTGCGAAAGTCATTCAGTTCTCTTCTCAACTGATGTAGCCTCCAGAGGCCTTGATTTTAATAAGGCAGTTGACTGGGTTGTCCAGGTGAGATATTTGTTTTTGAGACAAAGCCCTGGCACATCTTTCCCAATGATGAGGTTCTTAGAACTTGTTTCTTCTATAGGTAGATTGTCCAGATGATGTTGCATCCTACATACACAGGGTTGGTCGCACAGCACGCTATCTGGCTGGAGGAAGGTCAGTTTTGTTTCTGATGCCTTCAGAAATGAAAATGCTTGAAAAATTGCAAACAGCAAAAATTCCCGTACAGTTTATTAAGGTGGGTGCCTTAATCGGAAAATGTATTATCTTAACCTGGTTTATTTCAATTTGGAGGGGTAGATCTGCTGATTGGTTTACTACCTGAAATAATCAGTCACGGTGGTTGACTTTAATTTGTGTTTACAGCATTGAGTCCCTTATATGCATGGGTTCATGATGCTAAACATGCTTTTATGCTGATTCTCAGGCAAATACAAAAAGACTGCAGCCAGTTTCTGGATTGTTGTCAGCTTTACTAGTCAAGTATCCTGATATGCAGCAGCTAGCTCAGAGGGCCTTCATAACATATTTGCGATCTATACATATACAGAAGGACAAAGAAGTGTTTGATGTTTTGAAGCTATCTATTGAAGAATTTTCAGCTTCATTGGGTCTACCTATGACCCCAAAAGTCCGTTTTCTGAACCAGAAAATAAAAGGGAAAAAGGCATTTGGAAAATCTGCTCTTCTCGAATCAGAAGATTCTGAAAAGGAGGATGCTGCAGAGATACCAGGTGAGAAGCTTGATATCGGTAACTTCAGGGAAGAAAGTGTGGGCAGACTAAAAGAGAATCTAAAGATTGGTGATTCAGAGGAAGAGAACGTGGAAAAAGGTTTTCTTCAAACGAAGAATGCTCTAAATGGGAGTGAAGCAAAAACAGGCGAAATTGAAGATCTTGTGTAAGTAACTTCTTAAAAAATATGGAAATATGTTCATGCCACAGTGCTTCTAGATATAAGAATTAACTACAAGCAGCTTTTGAAGATTTTCAAATGACTAATTTCCCCATCAAACCTGTTTGGAAGTGCGGTGGCTTCCGCTTTTAAGTGCTTTTTCCTTGAAAAAACATCAAATCAATGCTTTTTTTAGTGTTTTTTTTAATAATTTTGATGTGCTGGTGTTAAAAATGAAAAAAAAAATCATTTTGATTCTTTTTTGAGTAAAAAACACTTTTAAAAAGCACTCTACACCACAATACGAAACACGCACTTAATTGATGCAATAATGTGGCCTCTTATTGGAATTATTCCTCATTTGTGAAATGTAATGGAATAAGACATTGGAATTATTTGTGAATGAATCATCTGACTAGGCTAAATCTTTATTGGATTAAACCTTTGTTTTCTTATCCTTAATAATGGGATCTGGTTTTGTTTTTGCAGGCCAGCAACACGAGTTTTGAAGAAAAAGAAGTTGAAGATCAATGTCCATAGACCGGTAGGGACAAGGGTTGTCTTTGATGAAGAAGGCAATACACTTCCTCCACTTGCAAGAGTGGCTGATAGAAAGAATGTTGCTAATTCATCTCTGCTTGACCAAGGTAACTTCTCCTGAATTTCCAGGCATGAATTATCTTGACTGATATTCCCGGACAGAACTAGCTTGTTTTGCACTGAAACAAAGTAATGCTTTACTTTTCTGTGGCCTTCACCGTGATTATTGCTAGCTCTGAAAACATTGCTACGGTTTTTTGACAATTTAAAAACACATATAAGCTATGGAGTATAGATCATAGTTGTTTTGATTGGCTGTCTGCCAAAGATAAAATGTCTAGCTGAAACAAATTGTCCTTTGCATTGGTCAGCCTTTGTTTTCTCATTAATCTGTTGTTCATTTGCAGACAAAAGAGAAGAATACTATAAAAACATGAGGGAACAAATGAAGCATGTGGACAAGGAAGATAAAGTTTTAGATCGCCAGCGCCGCCGAGAGAAACGGATTAAGGAAAAGATGAAGAGGAAAATAGGATCTATGGGTTTAGAGGAGGATGGAGAAGGCGAGGATGATCTCTCTGGTTCAGAAGGAGAGGGCAGAAAGCATAAAAGATCAAAGATATATTTTGATAGTGATAGTGATAATGCCGAGATGACAGAAAGTAAAGATAATGCAGGCATAAGTACCGATTCCATTTCACTTGCAGACCAAGAAGCTCTTGCCCTGAAGTTGTTGAGTTCTATGCACTCATAGATCCTGTTTACTACAGTGCGAACCTTCATCTCAACCTACAATTTTGCCTAGATGAGCAATTTCTTTTTCTCTGCCCCTTTCCCAATTCCCATACTTTTTTTGTATGTGTCCTTTTTTGTTTTTAAGAATAGTTTGCTGAGTTGCTTGTTTCTGAAGAAAAACAGCACTATACAGATTACTTGTGATACGCACTGATCACATGATTTCTAGTTGTACCACCTGGAATCTATGTTTTGATGGCTCTGAGAATTGTGTGCATGCTGCTACCAGCTTTTTTATTCTCCTTGCTGAGAGAAAGAGTTTAAATGATCGATAACGTCAGTGCTTTTATGTCAAATCATAGAGCCCTTGGTAGAAAATAAAATTTTGAATTTGGCTCTTGTATTACATTAGTGATGCAGGTTCTCTCTCTTTTTTTATTTAATAATTATGCATGCTGATAACGCATCTAGTTATATAAAAGCTAGGAAGTTGGTACATGTTAAGTAAGGTAATATTCGTTGAACTTGATCTTGAAGGTTATCAGTAGCATTCACTTTCAAAGCCTCGCATCACGTTCATGTAAGGTGACAGTTTTTGCAGACAATCATCAATGCCTTTTAGCTTGGTTAAGTAAAAGATTTGTTTGGGGAGAGATCGTGCGTCCGAGACCAAATCGTTTTGCAACCTCCTTCCTAACAAAGAAGAATAGTCATGTGCTCTAGCTTGACTTTCAAGCTTCGGCAACAAACAAGCTTTTCACAGATCATAAGGTATCCAGATCTATACCTGGAAAAAAAAAGGTTCGCAAAATATCTTCTTGGATAGCAGATTTTGGGATTAGTGTTTGATTATGGTGAAAATTGCTGGCCCTCATATAAGGTTGTTACGTATAGTAGATGTATATGAAAAAACTTATTAAAATCTTGATTATACAACAATTATTAAGGAGCAATGGGATAGGCATCTTCATTGTAACCTTCATGTTACGGGTTATTTTTTTAACCTAGCTTTCTTGCATGGAGAGGATTTTTGTGAAAAGCTTGAGGTTACAAAAAACAGTAATGAAAGAGAGAATTTTATCGAGACTCTTGGAAAGTTTTGCTCGGCCAACAACTCTTACTTGAGCTAAGTCCTAAGATAATGTAACATTCGACAGAGGAAGTGAAAGAAAGAACCAAGTACTGAAAGAAGACAGAGGAAGAACCATTCTTCTCGTTTCCCCAAGACCCATGCCTACAATTCCTTCACACGATCCTGCGTAAGTTCCATGTTCTTAGCCACCTTATCCCAAATCATATGAAGACAAGACTTAACAATCTAAAAGAGCCGAATAAATATTAAAGGCCAATTCGTATAAACAAGTCGGCAGAATTTTATGCACTACAGCAATATTTAAGCACCTGTTCGATTTAAAAAAACAAGAAGAAAACATAGAAAAAGAATGGAAAACTTAAAGAATTAAGACAAGGGAGCTTGATGATGGGCATTTGGGTACCAAAAGTGAGAGCAACACTCATCTGAAGCAAATCTCAAAAGCTACCTCTGATAGTATTGATATTGAACTCTTAAAGACTCTCATCACAATCCCTACCTAGTAATGAAAAAGCTCCTCCTACAGCAGCACTCGCAGCTCTCCTCAAACTTTCTGGCCTCCTCGACGAGCACGATTAGTGAGAAACTAGTTTCGTGGCCCGCACGAGAACAAAGTCTTATCATTAGAAAAATATATTAAAAGGGTGCAAGTGTATTTCAAAAAAGTAAGAAAAATTCTGATTCAAGTAATACATCTAGCTGAGTCAAATAAAGCTTAACTTAAATACGGTAACAAAAAAAAATAATGACATTATATGGATCGTTTATTAAAAGGAAAAAAAAAAGGAACTAGGAAAAAAAAATGATCATCAAAAAAGAAAAACCACTTATTAAAAAGAAAAAAACAATCAAGTGTAGTAGGAAGAAAATTAATAAAAAAAAAGATGAAGAAATAACCCAAGTCAGCCCGAACATACCTGCCAAATCCACAATATGTCTATGAGGCCATAATAAATTTTAAAAAAAATAAAAAAAAGATAAAATATAAAGTATTAAAGGATAAAATTAAAAAATAAAATCAATGTAAAAAAAACAAAAAAAATTGTTATCAATCAAGTTAGTCTTTCAAATTTGTGACCTTAATCACGAGATTGATGTAACCCAACAGGAAAAAGTCACGACTCTCGATTCTTAATTTGGAAAATAAAATTAAAAACAAATTTAAATTGACAAAAGACCCCAAAACAAAGAAAAAAAATAACATCCTAAAAAATTAAAGATCAAATGCTAAAAAAAAATAAAAAAAAATAACATGTTTGATTTAAGCAAGCAAACAATTACGAGTCCAATGGAAATTAAATTAATTCATTGTGCATTCAAAAACAAAAGGACAAATTAACCCCTAAACTCCATTAGATTTATTTTGATTTGTAGTACACCAGTCATTAAATTGTACTAAAAACATAAAAATATCACATTTATCTCGATCAATATAATAACCAATTAATCTTTATGAAATTACAGCATTACCACTAATATGTAGTTTATTAATTTTTTTTTTGTGAAGAGCAAAATCATAAATACAGTCTTCCTGCATTATATCTAGATGTACAAAGAATTCACCACCCCCTATCAGTTTTTTTATTTTTTTTATTCTGGGATAGGAGCAGAGTCCAGCTCAGCGAGGTGTGCGAGTCGTTTATATATTTTTTTAATTTTATTACGGAGATTTTTTAGATCTGCAAGAGAAGAGAAGAGAAGAAATTTGAAGAGAATTGTTTTGATTTTATGAGCTGCTGGTGTGGAATAAGAGTATGAGCTAATAAGGAAGCACATGAGGTGATGAGAGTATGAGACAAAGCTACAACTTGTAAAAATATAGCAAAGTTTGAGTTTGAGCACCACATCATCGAATAATACGAGACACAAACCTCAAAGAGCATAACATCCCATAAATAAATAAAAAAGTAAACCATAATTTAAGTAATTAAAGAGCCACGAGTGCGAAAAATCCATTAGGCAAATAGTGCAAACTTTGAGGCACCATTACATTACAAAACCATGATCATATCAGAATGCAGTGATGCCCCCTCCTCCCCATATGGTGCCCACAACACTGCTAACACTAGAACAAATGTCAAAATACCAAACTCCGAACACCAAGCACATCCATGCAACTAGTGAACTGCAACCTAGGATTGCTCTGCTACCGATTAACATCAGTCCTCTCACATCGATACCGCAGTGTAAGCAGATCACTGCACATACCAGAACGTAAAAGACATTATTACTAATAAAACAAAAGGATCAAATGACACCACTACTGAATAAAGATCAAAATCATTCAATTCACCAGAATTAATACACCCAGCAATAGAAAATGCACTGAAGCATCTCTTGCATCGGATTATATTACCAGCAATCAGGAAACTAAAATCAAAATAGGATGAGATTTGAGTATTGTTATTCTAAAAGTTCAACTGCTTACTCTCTGCTAGTCAAGCCTTGGTTGAATAGAGCTCTTATTTATTCAGTGAACGAAAAATTTCTAAAATACGGTTACTCTACCTGCTGTTGCTGTTGGTAAGCTCCGGGTTGCTGTTGGTATGCTCCGGGTTGCTGTTGGTAAGCTCCCGGTTGCTGTTGGTAAGCTCCTGGTTGCTGGTAGTTTCCATATCCAGGATATCCTCCATAATACATGCTAGGGTCTTGGGGAGCGGCAGCGGCGGCGGCAGCAGCAGCAGCAGCATATCCATATGCATCATATCCTTGTGGATATCCATAATATCCACCACCGTTCCACTGGCTTTGGTCTGGCTGAGCCTGGTCGAAACCAATAGATGCACCTTTTAAATAAACACTGGTACAATCGCAAGTGTAAAAACAGGGAAGATTTAAGGGGCATCAGCCAAACCTGTTTGTTAGAAGGACTACGGCCCCATGAGAGTCGAATATTTTGACCAGCTATCTGAGTTCCGTTCAGCATCGATAGTGCTTGCTCCGCACAAGTGCTAAATGCAACAAAACACAGACAACCAAATCAGGACAAGGCAATCATTACAATCCAAAATAACAGAAATCAGGGTATTCATATACCGATTAGCAAACTGAACGAATCCACAACGCTTGCCTGCAGGTATTTTCACATGCACTAGCTCACCATATTTACTAAACACTGCTCTCAAAGTGTCATCAGTCACACTTGGATCCAAAGCACCAACAAATATCTGCAGACAAGAGAAACAAGTCAAATCACTTCAGCAAGTAATAATCCATATCAACAATAAAGCAAACTACGCACTGTTGTGTTATTTGGATCACTCTCCCCCTGATTTCCTTGAGGACTCTGGTAAGCAGCTGCAAATGACAAATGCTTGTGAAATAACACATGAATAAACACAAACAAAAAGCAGCAGGCACCAAACCCAGAGCTTCTCTGAAGGATAATTGGTGTTGTATGAAAATCCAAGGAGATGTAAGCATGGAGAAAGCACGCAGGAAAACCCAAAGAATAAACCAAACAATATTATCACGCTGGAATGAGTTTAAACATTAAAAAAACACTACTTCTGAGGAGCATTCAGGGAAAAAAAGATCAATTTATTTTTCTGTTCTTAAAAAATCTAAGAGATGATTTTTCTTTAGGGTAAAAACCTACATGCAAGGTACAGTGATTTACAGAGGTTCGCATAGATAACAGAAAATCAATTACCCAATCAAATATAGCGAACAAAGAATAATTAACTTTTGCATTATATTAGTGGAGTTGACTCCATCAAAATCAGCTAACTGACCAGTGCCAGCTTAGCCAGCTTACTGCTAGTATTTTCAGGAAATTTGACAAGAAAGGAAATTCAGTTTATAACAATATCACTGCTTACATATGCCCACCATTTTGAGTGTGAAGTTAATAAATGTTGCCTAGAGTATGGGAGAAATAATGCAACTAATCTACTTGCCTTGCAACAGTTTTAAATCATTATACTGTTGTCAGTTGTCAAAACACTGAGCATCAGTGAAGTAATTTTCAGTTGTTGTTTTTCAAGATGAACATTGCTAGCATAAAACCCCAGCACAGACAGCCAAAAAATCATGAGAAAGGTAATCAAGGTAGAAAGTATTTAAGGCCCAAATACTTCGCAATATCCAAACTTCAAAGCATGAACAATTGGAAAGTTCCAAACTAGATTCATATTTGCAGAGAGAATGGGAAACGTGATTCAGATTTTATGTTAGCACCTTTTGATGTTATTATCAACAATAAACCCATTGGTTTCTGGGGAAAAAATTGTTATTCTAGGTTCCATATTTCCTGATTTCCTTAGTGCAGAGACAAACAGGAGAACAGAAGCAAAAGTTCAGTTTACAGCCTATCTAAGTTTTAAGCAAGACAAGTCTAAGACAAATGATGGAAAAGAAGGAAGAATAAGAAAGTGACATACAAGACAGGATGAAGTCAAAAGATGATGATCACAGAAGAAAGAAGAGATCTCCTTTCAAAATCAAATAACCCGATGTCTTATTACACTAAATGCATATAGATCTCTACAAGAAGATACATGGACTTGATCCTCGAGTAGGTACTTAAGGAATGGAATGACAGAAGCATGTGATCAAGCACTTCCTCCAAAACATGGATGCTCTCAGTCGCACAAGAAATAAAAATAATAAGAGAGAAAGTATGTTATAAAAAAAAGAGCAGCTTGAAGGGCACTAAAACTCTGAGTTTGGCGGTCAGAATAATGACCCCCATGACAGAGAACATCTCTGAATCCATCATCATAGGTTGGTTTCATAAGGTTTCTAATGCTTGGAATCCACGTCAGAGTAAATAGTTTCGCTAAATACCAAACAAGAACTCAAAAACAGCTGCTGACCGTAAGTGAACAAAGCAAAGGGCTGAACCATGAAGAAATAAACCAACGATTCTTGTCTGATTAATATAAATAAAGGAACTCTTGAATGAAATTACACCATCTTTAGGAAAAAGAACATATTTAGCTTGACATCATAACTCCTTGAAAATAACAAACTGGAAAGTAATTCGTTAATGTAGCAAAATGCCACAAGAAATTAAGCTTATGACGTAAACAAAATAACTGACCTAAAATGAGGCCACGCATTTAAGTGGAATCATTTCAGCTGAAGTCAGTTCCAGGCTCCCCAAAATGAGAGCCTCTTGGTGTCCTGCTTTAAGACAACATGAGTTTTATATAAGTTTTTGCATGTTTTAACTAAATTAAATGTGCCCAAGTTTACAAAGGTAAGTGCTGGAAGGAAATGACTCTTTAAATTCCACCTATCTTCAAGTGCATAACTGGAAGCACAAAAAACTAAGAGCATGTTTAGGCAACATCACCTCAAAAAAGAAAAATACATACATGGTACACAAAACATTCAGCTTACCAATCTGATGTGCATTTTCAACATTAGAGATAAGAGTACAAATGTAAGCAGAACAAAATAAAATCAAACAGAAGTATCCATGCTACACAGCAACCAAAGTTGCAAAAAACATACCTTTCTGATATTGCTGGGTCAAAGGTTTCTTTGTGGCCGCTGGTCCAATCCGCATAGGCCTAGTAGAGCAGTATTGTCCGTTCATCTCAACCATGGCACGCATTTGTTCATTTTCATCAGCAAATCTAACAAATCCATATCCCTTTGAACGTCCAGTAACTCTATCAGTAACAACTTTTGCACCTTTCACGGATGAGTAAACATTTCTAAATGTTTCTTGTAGGAGGTAATCATTGACATCAGCAGCCAAATCTCCAATGAAAACTGTATAATCAGGCCCATCATCTTGGCGCCTCTCGCCGGCACCGAGGGTAGCCCAGTTCAGCCGGAAAGTCTGCTCACTGTTTGGCATTGGTGTCCCATTGTATGTTTGCAAAATCCTCTCTGCTGCAGCATGACTAACAAATTCAATAAAACCATAACCCTCTGGGTAACCTGTTTGCTTATTACGAATAACCTTTGCTTGGACAACCTGTTACAACAAAAGCATACCATTCATCAAAATTCTTTTTACTACGCAACATTAATATTTCCCATCAACAAAATATCCCGTTCATACAGATTAACACAGCCCATCAATTTTATTTTATTTTCATAAATTATTGTTTCCAAATAAAAAAATCATTAATCCACAAAACAAACCTAGTCTCTTCACCTTAGATCTGTTTTCAAATCACAATTAAATACACAATCAATAGAATAAATTGAACAAACAAAATTTATACTTCCTATTCTCCTAAAAGTTCCACCAAAAAATTTCCATCTCAGTCCACTTCTCAAGGAACAGGCACAATATTACGAATTACAGATTAAAACATAAGGCTTCTTATTTATACGAAAATAAAAACCAAAACAAAAAATTGGAATCAAAAGATTACCTCCCCAGTGGTAGAAAAGATGCTGAGAATATAATTCTCATCCATCCACTGCTGCAAATCCCCGATCCACAACGACTTGATCTCGTCTCCAACAGCAGCACTTCCGGCGGCTGAACCATACTGGGACGGAGGAGGAACAGGCGGCGGAGTCCATCCAGCAGGAGGAGGTACGGGTTGCGATTGTTGCTGTTGCTGCATCATCCATTGCTGTTGGTATTGTTGTTGTTGATCTGGTTGCGGGACACCCGCTCCGGCGATTCCTGGTTGTTGCATCATGTTTGGAGTTAGGGATTGTGTTATTCTGATGGAGGATAAGGTGGTGGTTGGGGAGAGATCTAAGGATTTATTTTTTCAAGAGAAGTAAACCCTAGATGGAGAGGATGGGATGATTTATTATGCTTCGCGTGTGTGGTGGGGGATGGGTTTGTGGGCTTTGGATTAGCCCGGCTCAAGTGATAATAGATATTTGAATGATTTTTAAAAACAAAAGTTGTTAAAATAAATTTGTTTTTTAATTATTTAAATTATATTTAGATTGAAAATATATTAAAATAATAATTTTTTTATTTTTAAAATGTATTTTTAACAATAATATATCAAAACAATTCAAAATAAAAAAATAAAAAAAACATCGTCTTACTTCACAATCAAAATTAGTGATTAATGTACTTGTTTTTTATAAACTACAATTTATTATGCTGTGTTTGTATTGATTAATGATAAAGTACGGAAACCTGAGCGGGGTAGCTATAGTTTTGAAACCTGGACCGACTCGGCGGGTCGACCCGGGACCCAGCCGACCCGAGGCTGGGACCAGTCCGGGTCTAAATAAAAACCCGCCTGGAAGTTGGCCCGGCGAAACCTGGTCGACCCGGCTGAGACCCAGTCTTTTTTTTTAATATATATATATATATAAGTTTGCAGGTGTTTGCAGCTGCATTTAAGTCGTTTGGCTGGCGGGAACAAGTGTAGGTGAACGAAAAAGCTTACCATTCCACCGTCGATCAGTTATTCAGCTAGGCAAGGTATCAACGGCACCACAAAGCAAGCCAACCTTGTACACAGAACGAACAAACTCAGGCTCAACGAGGGCCCTACTCTCTTCCAAAAAGAGAACAGCTTCATCCCACCCTATACAGGATGTCGGACCGGAATCCGCCTTTTCCCTGTTGGTTAAGAGTACTCTTCTCTAGTAGGGGAACTGTTTGCAAAGGAAGAGTCAGCAAGAGCAGCCTATAGATGAAAGGAAGAGGCGTCCATGAAAGAGAAACGCAGACGCTGTGGTTGAGCACAAGAAACTAGTGGGGGGAGGGGAGAGAGACAAAGACCGTGCAGTTTGAATTTTGTGGTCTATAAGCTTGTTTGTTTTCTTTCTTTTTCAGGGGTCCACTACTCCACTCCACCGTGACCAACTGGTTTGAATTTTGTGTGTGCATGTGGATAAAACGTCAAGGGTCTAACTTGGACTGGCTTTTACCTGATTTTTTTTTGTTGACCCGGGTCAAGCCATCTAACCCATGACCCGATCATTATATTGGGTCGACTACCATGCCGGGTTTAAAAATTATGGGTGTAGCTCAACTGGTTAGACTCTAGGTTTACTCTTTAGAGATTACTAGTTTGAGTTCCACAAATTTTAGGGTCACTGGAGGCTTACATGGTCGTTAACTTCAGGGCTCGTAGAATTATTCGAGGTATGCGTAAATTGGCCCGGACACTCATGTTAATAAATAAATAAAAAGATAAAGTAAGTATATCATTTGAATTGGCAAAATGAGTGTTAGGAAAAATTGTAAAATCCAAATCATTATATTATTATTTTATACTTATAAACTAAAAATTTGGGAAAAGAAACAGTGCAATCCACTCTTTATCAATATCACTGTTTATTTTAAATGATTTCTTTTATTTTGATAGATCACTTTTATTGTTTTGTAATTTTATCTTTCTAAGTTGTGCCAGCATGGTTCAATGTGTCCATTCTTCTTCTTCTTTTTTACTTTGCATGATCTCAAATATACAAACTATAGAGAAATATTCAAGCAATCATAGACTGTAATTGAAAATTCTACAATAATAAAGACAAAATAGATTCCAATGTTGAAAATGCACAAAAAAGTTCAATTTGAACCCCATAATTTCAGTTTATCCATTGTCTAGTCCCTATAGTTTTTTGATTTTATATTTTAATCTCAAACTTTATTTTTTAATATTTTAGTCCCTAGATGCTAGGAAATAAATGAGAACACAGTTAACAAACATTAAGGATAGAGAATATGCCCAAATGTATCAAAAAAAACATTTCCCGTGTCAATGAACATTTTGATAAAGATGGTGTTGTATTTTAACCATTATAAAAAAAAAATAGATGAGGTTTATGATTTATTTTTATTCATTTAATTTATTTTTAAAATGGTTAGATAATATTTTGAAATGACATATCATCCATTTAAAAAAGTTCAGCATAATAATAAACTAGGTTTGTCGGGCAAGCTCCACGGCACCCAAATTTTTTTTTTATTTTCATTAATATTTTTTATTTAAATTACAATTATTGCCCTAAGTGGTGTTTTAAAATTTATATAGTCTAACTTTTTAATAAAAAATAGTAATCAAACATTTTAATTAAAAAAAAAAGTTTTTAGAGGTCTACAATCTACATGATAGTTTTTTCCGCCCACCACACACACACGCACACGTGTGGGCACATCTTTTTACATGTCCTAGTTTTTTATATTTTATAATATAATTTATTTTAAATAAAATTATTCAGACAATATCTAAATAATTATGAGATTGTGGCATAACTTGCAGGTAGCAAAGCTACCCTTCTTTTTAATAGCATTAGCAACTACTTTTTTAATAAAAATATACAAACCTAATATGCTTATTTTTTTAAATCAACTTGTGAACATTTATTGCAAATAAATATCTATTTATTTTTTATTATGGATGATCTTATGTGGTTTTCTTAGATTTATATTTTTATATTGCCCTTTGAAATTATAAAAAAGAAATTCAAAATTTATGATAATTTTTATTTTAATAATAATTCTTAAAAAATATGTCTTGCAAGGAAAATTAAAATACACAAATAAAAAAAATGAAGTTTTTATTAGAGATATATATTTTTTAATATTTTTATTTAAAATCAATAGAATGTTTTCTAATTTATATTTTAATTTTCTCTATTTTGTATTTAATAAACCATAATGCTTGATGTTTACACACACACATGGTTTTAAAAAAATATATTAAGAAATAAATGTTTTGGTTAAAAAATATATTTTTAAAAATTTATTTCATATTTCTCACAAATATTTTTTTTTATTTGCACGACAAAATAAGAAATTGTAAAGTTACCCATGTTATTGGGTCAAATATTTATATTTTGTCTTTTCAATATGAAAATTAACATTTTACTTTAATATGTGGCTAACATTAACAAATTCTTAACGAATGTCATTTCATGTAATTTTACAATTCATTCTGTAAAAAGCAAATATCATAATTTCAATTCTCAAATAAAATTTACTAAGAAAACATGTCAATAATATCATAACATTACAAAAACAAAAAAAACTAAAAAAGATGGTATTTTTATCATGCACCACCTCACAAACATTCTTCACTATAATAATATGTTTTTTTTTATCGTTCAACATTTAATTTATAAGAGATCAAGTTTTATAATTTGCTGTGATTTACTTTTTTTTAATCCAATAATTTGTTTGGTGGGTTAACCCAATTGACTCAATTTTTTATTTTATTTGAAACTAGCATTGTTTTTTCCAGTTTAACCATTTAACATTAAGTTGACTGTGAATTAGTTTTCATGATTTATTTTGATTTACTTTCTATTAAATTATTTCAGTCTCATTACCTGGATCATAAGTTTTGCGCTTAAATGTGGGTTGACTCGAGTCGTTTCATCGTGTCATTTTTTTACAATGATTTTTTTTTCTAATTTCATATTTCAACAATATAGGCTGGATGATAATTGTTTTTCATAATTTATTTCAATTTACCTTACATAGAATCATCCATGTCTAGTGATCTAAGTTGCAAGTTTAACAAGTTAGCCTAAACTGACTCGAGTAATTTTGTTTGTTTATTTTCTACAAGGTTATCATAATCTTACAACTCATACTATAAGTTTGATAGGTTGACTATGATAATTTTTTGTGTTATTTTTTTAATTTTATCATTCCACGCTGGATTGATTAGAAATTATGTTGCATGATTTGTTTTTATTTATTTGTTATAGAATTATTTTGGTCTCATGAGTTGTATTATGAATTTGACAAGATAACTTGGATTAACTCAAATTGTTTATTTTTTAATTTTATTATTTAATATTGAATTAAATAAGAATTGGTTTATATAAGTTTTTTTTAGTTATCTTTTTATAAAATCATTATTATTCATGAATTTGATAACTAAATCTAAATGGAGACGTGTCTTTCAATATTTTTTTATCTTAATATTTAGTTTTGATTTTTTGAATCAATCTATATTATTTTTACTGATAATTCAAACAATCCTCAAATTTATAAAATTAACATCTATATAATTTATTTATTTTTACTTGAAAAAATAATAGCAACGCTATAAGATATTTTCGTATTGAAAAGATTTGATTTAACCCCAGTATAGTGCCGACCAATGATCTACTCGTAAAGCGCAGGTACTCCAAGACAGTGAACATGAAACTGATTCGACAGACGGCATGTTAAAATAATTATCATAGTTAAAAATATCACAAGACCAGCCACACCCTTCCTTCCTCCCCCTCACTTCACACCGGATCCCAAAACTTTCTCAATTCCACTTAAATATAATATCCAATACACTCGGTAACAGCAACAAAATCAACACCACCGTCGATTCGATATGGCTCCGATTGCTGTCGGTGATGTCTTGCCTGATGGAAAGCTCGCTTATTTCGACGAACAAGATCAGCTCCAGGACGTGTCTGTACACTCTCTTGCTGCCGGTAAAAAGGTCATCCTCTTTGGTGTTCCCGGTGCCTTCACCCCCACTTGCAGGTTTATTATTTGTAATTCACTATTTAAGCATATATGATCTGGGGTTTTAGGTCTGGTTTTGATTTCGTTTTTTGGTGATGTGTAGCTTGAAGCATGTGCCAGGGTTTGTTGAGAAAGCAGAGGAGCTTAAATCCAAGGGGGTTGCTGAAATTTTGTGCATCAGCGGTATGTCCTCGTTTTCCTTTTTTCTTTTTCAATCCATGTCTTCACCCCAACTCTCAACATCTAGTCTTGTTGTTAATTTTTGTTTTTATTATTATTCATTTCCAGTGAATGACCCCTTTGTGATGAAAGCATGGGCAAAAACTTACCCTGAGAATAAGCATGTCAAATTCCTAGCTGATGGATCTGCAACATACACCCATGCTCTTGGCCTTGAGCTTGACCTGCAAGAGAAGGGACTTGGCACCCGTTCTAGGAGGTTTGCTCTCTTGGTCGATGACCTCAAGGTGAAAGCTGCAAATATTGAAGGTGGTGGAGAATTCACTGTGTCCAGTGCTGATGATATCCTCAAGGATCTTTAAATTTCCACACCAGCACTATTCTAATGTTTTTGCATCACTGAGGTTTAGTTCCTCTTGCTTTCTGTGTTTCTACTGGTCATGCTTGATGTTTTCATGGAGAAAAGGAATGTAATGAATTTGGCATGGAGTTAAGGTTCTCGTCTGTAATGGTATCATGGTGTGAGATGGTTTTGCAAATAAAGTGATTATATGCTAATATAATGCTCCTGGTTAGAATGGTTAGTGTGAAGCTGCGTGGTGAGTACTGGATAGCCATTTGCAGGAGCTTTACCTGTACTCGAGGTTGAAGATAATGTGAAATCTTTAAATGGGAACTTGTTAGATTGCAAATCCAGACATGTTCTTTAAGATAACTAGTTTAGCACATTAAAGAACTAGAGCAACATAATTCCTTTTGCAGATCCTACAATTCTAGAGTTCATATATAAAATCACCAGGATCCTTTTGGTTTCATATATATATAGATCATTCACGTTTGGATTGGTATATTAAAAAAAAGCTCACATTTTTTTTTCTTAGTTCAAAGCTGGGATAGTATAACTTGATTGAACTCACATGTCATTCAAGTCAAATCTTCAAGGATAGATGAACTTCGATATACAGATTAAATTACTTAGTGCAGGAGACACTTGTGCTATTAAAACCAAACCAAACTGAATTAAGAAAATAAAATGGTGTTCTATCATGCCCCCACATTGTTCATGCGTTCCCCGGAACATTGCACTGTTCAGGAGGAGTGTTTTTTATTTTACACTTTGGGCTGTGTAGTTTTTAATTTTATTTTTATGAAAATTTATTTTCTTTACATTTCAGTCCATTAAAATTAGGATATGAGAGAAAAAACTAATCGTCAGTTATATTTTAAACACGAAAGTATTGATTTTAATGTTATCGTGCGTGTTTTGGGGTTGAAAATTAGATTATGAAAGTTTATAAAATGTTTTTGATGAAAACAAGTTGAGGTTAGGGTTTGAAGAGTAAAGAAAAACTCAAACTTTAATTTCTTAATTATCTAAGGTGGCCAAAATATGTTGTAGAGATGTTGTATCTTATGCCTAGATGATGTGTTATTAGGTTAATATTTTTAGAAAAGCTAGATATATTTGACATGCTCTATAAAATTCAAGTATATTTGCGCTTGATTCTCTTATTTTATTTATTTATTTTTATTGAGTTATTTTATTTTTATAATTTTAAAATAGTTTTTTTGTAAATAAAATAATTATAATGATACTTTAAAATGTTTTTGGTGACATTATGTTTTTCAAATAAAATTATAACTTTTTATGATAACACTAACAATTATTTTATAAATTTTTATATATGAATCTAACATGCAGTTGTTTTTTTTAATGCTCATGGGTATTTTATTATATTAAAATATTTATTTTGTATTTTTTACCGTAAAGTTTTTCTATATTGTTTTCAAATTAATTAATTCTTCATTTTCAGATACAACCACCAAGACATGTTTTTGTTTTTTTTGAAATTGGCTTTCCATGATAAGTTTCTATTAAAAATCATGCTATTAATAAAACATTATTAATTATGAATAAAAAAGGGAGTCTTAACCAAAAACTTTTTTTTTCATTAGAATCTAAATCATTAAAATTCTTATGAGTATTTATTTTAATTTCTTTAAAATTAAATAAATACAAATTTTTTTAAAAAACTAACATCATTGGCATATCTAGTAAGACTTTCAAATATTACTTTAATCAATTACTATAAATTGATTATTTTTTTAAGACAGGTGATAAATATAAGAGAGGAAAAAATACATTGGTTGAATAAATAAAGATAAAAATATAAAATAAATATACTCTTAAAATTATCTTAATAAATTTATATAATCTCAAAATATGTATATATGAAAAAACATATATCCTTTATTTTCATTGAACATTTAAAAACATGGAGCATGAATGGCCCGATTTAGTTGGGCTCCGTTGGATTCTGAATGCTTTATGGGCCGATCTAATTGGGTGGTCCAAGATAGGATGGCTTGTCCTTACTTTTTCTTTGTTTTGGGCTTCAAGCCCCTTTCTGTAACAAAAAAAGAAACCCTCTCCTTTCTTCCTTGTCAGCAGCTCAACTGCTTAAACCCTAAAAGCAAAAACCCTAATCTTCCAAAACCTCAAAACAACCACGTACTCTTTCGCCTCACTCTCTTCAATGGACGACCCAAGCTCCGCCTCTGAAGACAACGGTATGCAGTAACTTAAACTTCACTCTTTTAGTCCAAACCTTTCTATTTATCGTTATGTTTCATGTATTTTTTTTATATATATTTTGGTACCATTTTCGCAGTTGTAATGGGAGATGAAAACGATAGCGAAGTCGAGGTAGAGGAAAGCGCAGTGCCAAAGTTTGAAATCAAAGCAAACTTCCAAGCGAAACTTAGTGAATTACTACACAGAATAAATTCAAATGAGATTAAGTTATGTAAAGACGGAACAAAAGAGTTCATCAAGTTACTAAAAAGTGAGTCTGGGGGAGAATTGCTTCGTGTTTATGTACAAATTTCATCGAGTTTTACGGAACTTTTAAGTGCTTGGAAGCTTAGGGCAGGGAAAAATGGAATTTCATATGTAATGTCATTGATTTCGGTGATTTTTAGTCATTCTGAGGGGAAATATAGCGCTAATGATAGAGAGAGGATATTTGTTAGTAGGGCTCTTGATAAGTTTGCTAGGTTGATTGTCCAAGAAAAAATGGATGGTCTTTATAAGGAGTTGAATAGTAAAGACGGGAAGCGTGAAAAGGCAGTGCTTTTGTTAATGGCGTCTATTGTTAGGAGAGGGTCGGGTTTGGCTTCGGAGGTCGCGAAGACTTTTGATTTTAAGCTTCAGGGGTTTTTGAAACTGGCGGAGTATAAGAAGAGGCAACAAAATGATAAGAGAAAGAAGAAGTCCACTAGAAAGGCATTTGTTGGGTTTGCGATGTCATTTTTGGAGGTGGGGAAGCCGGGGTTGTTGAGATGGGTGCTGCAGCAAAAGGAGATGTATTCAGGCGTTCTACGTGGACTTGGGAGTGATGACGATGAGACTTTAATTTATGTTTTGTCCACATTGAGGGATAGAGTGCTTATCGAGCAGTCATTGGTGCCTCCTGGTCTTAGGAGTGTTCTCTTTGGGAATGTTACTTTGGAACAGTTAGTCGGGATTTCTGGTAAGGAGAATGGTGGAGATGCTGCTGAGTTGGCACACAATGTGTTGGTTATGGTTTGTACTGATCCTAGCAATGGATTGATGCCGGATTTGAATAGACATCCAAGTCCATTAAAGGGTAATCCGAAGAGACTCTTGGGGCTCATGAAGAAGCTAAAGGCAGTTAATATTGACTATCACAGAGACTTGCTCTTAGCTATTGTTAAGGGAAGGCCGTCGTTTGGCTCAGCATACTTGGAGGAGTTCCCTTACAACCTTGAAGATTATGCATCGCCTTCTTGGTCAGATTTCTGCATAGTTTTGCACACACCATATCTTTATTCATTTGTTTTTTTATCATTTCTTTTCTTTTCCATTTGCTTCTACACATATACATTGCAACTGAAGCTGCAGCAGGTTTTCTACTGTTTCTCTGGCAGCAAAATTAGTTTCGTCAGTGGGAGTCGGCCTTCATTTTGGTTTTCTTGATTCTCAATCCAATGATCCACCTTCCTTCGATAGCATGGATGTGAAGAGTATCATTAATTGCATATCTCCTCCTCCATTCAGCAGATCAGTGATCAATAAGGGGTTACTTCACTCAGATTTTCTAGTAAAGAATGGAACTTTAAGACTTCTTATGGAGGGACTAAAACTGTTGAATTCCTTCTTCAGATCTATAAACCTTTCCTGTTCCAGGAAACAAAAAAATTTGCATAGCTGGGCATCTCTCAAGCAGGAAATCCAGAATGAAATTCGAACTTTGCTTCCTGATCCCCAAGTTTTATTGACCTTGCTTTCTTCTTTTGGTAGCCATGCTAGAACTGATGAGAAATGTTTGAAAAGAAAAGCAGATGAAGAAAATTTTGCTGAACAAGGAGGCAAAAGAATAAAGAAACTGAAAACAGATGCTGTAGATGAGGAGATGGACATTATTGTAGCTGGAATAAGTTCAGTTCCCGATATCCCTTTGCCTGGGGAGGGTGAATCTGTTGCTGAGGCAGAGGCACCAGAGGAGCCAGACAGCGGAAAGGATTTTATAAATGTTATATTACAGCTGTGGGGTTCTGACCTGTGCTCTGAGCCTGTTATTACACTGAAGGATGCAGAGATATTCTTCCACTCTAAGCTGCTTGATGCTCTGAAAATTTATCTTGTAAGTTTCAATTCGTGCTGTAACTTGGACATTGTATGGAAACATGAATTTCTTTCTGTTTTCCGTGCATGTAATTTTCATATACAAAAAATGGATAGTTTTATTCTAGAATAATTTGTTTATAAGCTATTTGATTTGATATGCCTTTGTTGGTCTGGCCTTTCCAAGTTCAGGACACTTGTTCTTGGTGCATTTTTTTTTTACCATCCAGTGGCCAGTCATTTTTTATGATGGTTCTTGGCCCACCAAATGCTTGTTTGCTGTATGATGGGAAATTAGTGACTAAACTGTTCTTGATTTGTCCATTTGAGTAGTTTATTTGGCAATCTCTCCTTTTCTGGATATCATGATTTTGTGCTTTCCATCTTTAATTTGCTAAAGAGTTGCAATGTGTTGTAATTTTTGTTTCTCCAAGTATGTACTTGTATTATGTTTTCCTGTTACTTGGTCCATCTTTATATTTATGGCTTATTGACTTTAAATCACTATTATACTCCAGCATCTAGCTGATGACTCCTATCATGTCTGTCAATCTTATGGGGAAATGAATGTTGAATGATGGATTAACTTTATGATTTTGAAAGACTGTTCCAAGTGTTATTAGTTCTGAACATTTTATGTGGCAACAATTAATGCTGAGTGGAAGATGTAACTTTATAACCTTAAAGCCTGTTTCAAGTGATCATTCTTACCTTAGCTTTGAACTTCATCTTCTGCAGCTGACAATGCCCACTGCTTTGGAGGGATCATTTGAATTTTTTATGAATCTTCTCAGCAATCCTTTAGCATTACCCAATAATCTGCAGGGCTCTTTATTGTCTCTTCTAGTTGAGTACATTAAACGGTCTCCAACGAGTGGAATTGCTATTAGAACACCATCCTTGATGTACAAGCAACTGCAGACCTTTATTAACTTACTGATCTTTTCACCCATTGATGACATAAAGGTTCAAGCATATAACCTGGCACGGGCAGCTATGTCAAGTACTGGTGCATTTGACAGAAACTTAAAAGAAATTGATGCATGGTTTTTCTT
The DNA here is from genome assembly GCF_000002775.5 of Populus trichocarpa. Taxonomy (NCBI): domain Eukaryota; kingdom Viridiplantae; phylum Streptophyta; class Magnoliopsida; order Malpighiales; family Salicaceae; genus Populus; species Populus trichocarpa. Next base: position 45,125,585 of record NC_037285.2, on the reverse strand, counting down.
CTTACCTGGTTACACTGCAGTCAGATCATCTTTTGAGGTCCAAGGAATCGAAGTGCTGCAGAGTTTATCATCAGCTGTCATTTCATTCTTATGTGATGCCATCTCTACCATTGGGAATAACTTATTCAAATACTGGGATGCTCTCAGGAATTATAATCACTCCTTGAAAGAGTTCAAAGGTAACTACTAATTCACACATATTAATTGAATGGTATCTGCGAGTCTTGTTTTGTGGATTGAAATTATATAGTTATACCTTTGCATATGACAATTTGTTTTTATTGATATTTACATCAATAATATATAGAAAATATTGTTAAGCTTTTCTTCATAATTTGGTCATTTAGCTATTTTTGAAGCATTTGCTGTTTAAAGAAACTATTTGCAGGCCCTTTTAACTGCTTGTAGAATTTGTTAGTAGGAGGCGTATACATTGGTTATGCTGGATGTCTGCTAAAAGGAAAAAAAAGGTTACATTTATTTTAATGTTCTAGCTTTGTTAGGATTCAGTTAGCTGTTTGCATAATACACTGGCTATATAATATGATAATGGACTTGTCATTTCATCCTACTTCTGTCAGCTTAACATGCATTGACACTGATGTTAATCCAATTAAGACGTGGACCATATTTGGTTGGTAATCTCCCTTTTTTTTGTTGTTTGATCTTTTAATTTTAACATGATCCTTTCTTGTATAGAATGGCTGGCCCCTTGCATCCATGTCTTATCATGGCCTATGGTCCTGCTTTCTTGCATTTAGTTTTGGTCAAACTGGACATGTCGATGCATGTGCATATCAACATGGATCTCTCGGCTGTGCAAGAATAGTATATTTGGGCCACAGGAAGTTACTTCAATTGCAGGCTTTCCAAGGATTTTTGCTTGATTGTGCTGTTTGAGTGATCAGAATAACTTTTGTGTTCATTCATCGAGAACAAAATTATATCATATTTTATTGGATTGATACACCCGAATGATTCTCTGACACTGTAGTGAAATTTCAAATAAAATTTGTTGAGGCCAGGATAATATTCTCCTCTTTTTAGCTCTGTCTCTCTCTCTCTCTGATAATTCAGGTAGCCAATTTTAATCACGAGCACCTCTCTAACACCTCCCCGCTAACTACATATTTTTGTTTGGTAGCTTTATTTCTTATACTTTTTTTTTTGGTTGAATAGATACCTAACATCCCCTGAACCTTAGGAACATCACTTCAGCTTTGTATTGATAGTTTGACAGTCCTATAAATTGGCTTTTGTCTTTCTGTTTAATAGATTGCATAAAAGGGATGTCTAATTCTTTCTGCTCACCCAAAAGACCGATGACAGATGATGGCATGTATTTTGTTTACAGTTTTATTGTTTTTTTACTGCAGATGCATCCCTGGATTTTAGCCCTTTCATCATATGTATCTTGCAGAAGTGTGTAAGGTTACTTGGTTCTGAATCAGGAACCTTTTCATTGCCTGAGAAATCAATAATTTCAGTATATGTGTGCAGCACATTGAAGTATCTTTTGCAAACTCAGGTAAGCATTTTGTACTTTGGCTTACAATTAGAGGTGTTTGTGTTTCATGTAATCAGAAAGATGAAAATTTACAGGTAGATGCGGGCTTATTATCTGCTTTGATTAGGTCAGTTTTGTCCGAGGGGCTTACGGATCACTGTCCTTCAATTGATGATTCTGAGACTTTGTTCTGTGAGTGGAGACCATTGAGGAACTTGTTGCTCTTTGCGGAGAGTGTATTGAATAAACAAGCTTGCTGCCAATTTTTCAATGACCAAGAAGCTATGCCCACTGTTGGTTCTTTTACAAACACACTTGATGAAGTAAGGAATATTGTAGAGAGTGGGCATGGTGGTGAAATAGCTGGAATATCAAAAGCTCTTTCTTCTTCAATTATATGTACAACATCCAATGAGCTATTAAAGAACTTTCCGTCAGTTTTGATAACTTTTCAACGCCTTCGAGTTCCCGAGTCATTTTTATCATCAATAATCTTTCTTGAGCACAGTTTTCTTGCTGGTGTTCTGAAGCTGTGGCCTGAAATGTTCTTTTCTGGTTTAGAAATGGTAATCTCTATGATTAATTCTCAAGGCACAATTGGTGATGCCTCTGCTAAAGAAACAGCACAGCATGTGGATTTTGATGTCAGTGAATCTGCAGCAGCTGTTTCATTCAGCCTCTTTCTTAGGCAGGTGCCTTTTCATCTGCTATTTCCCGCAATCATGAGCATCAATGCTCCTTCTTTAGTGGAATCCTTGAATATAAAAGACTTGCTTTTGGCAAGACTATCTGAGTCATCAACTGATTCTGTTATTTCTCATTTGCGCCTTATTCTATTTTGGTTTCATCAAATATGGTCATCTTATAGAATTAAACCATTGACTGAGCTTGAACGACTTGCTGAAATTTGCTATGTTCTTGTTAAGCACATCCTTGCTCAACCACTGGCTTCAAAGCTCAATTCTCCCATGAATGCAGGGGTTCCTTTATCAGCAGATAACATTGGAGAAGTGGCTGAAACCATTTTCTGTCATCCTGCAGTGGTAGCATCTTTGGTTCATCCTTTGCATTGTCATGGTGATTTCACCGAGGGAAAGTTAGGGGAAAGTTTGGAGGAAATCCTTTGTTTCTCTGGACAGACGGTTCACAAAATAGATCATCATGTCTTGGATATGTTGACAGCAACTTTTGATGATTTGTTTCTTCTGTCTGGTGGGCAACATCGTTCTACACTTGAATTTGATGATTGTGCTAGTAAACTAATTGTGAAGGCTTTCAACACCCTGTTACAGAGGCTATATCTGGAAGTTAGGGACAAGTTTGATCAGTGCACTAGTACAGAAGATCCACTGCCCCTTCTCCCATTATTTTATGCTTTGCATGCTTTGAATCGGTTTATATCCCCATTTGAGCTTCTCAAATTGGTCCATTGGATGTTTGGTAGGGTTGATGCGAGTGGTTTAAATGTTCAGAAACATTTTGGGTTATCAGCTCTTTCTGTGGGTCTTTGCATCGCTGCTGATGCCTTTGACATTTTGTCTGCTTATTTGCAGCAGCCAATGACAAGGAATGTGCCATTTTATATGCTTTGGAAATCAGAAGAGAAATTTTTTGATGTTAACCTGATTGAGGAGATCTATGTTCAAGTATGCAAGTTTGCCACTGATTTTAACCAGGATTTTGCGCATGTTTGTTTGCTGAAAGCTGTGAATGCTGTCTACAGCCAAAAATACATGCAACATGGCATCCTTCATCCATTAAGCTTGGTATTGCCTAGGATTATAAGGAGCACTCCTCTAGAAATACTTTCTCAATGCATTTACCGAACAAACATGACAAAAACTAAATTATTGTCTCTTCTTGTTGAGATGAGCCCCTTGCATTTGTCAGTCTTCGGACACTTATTTTTTGGGATTTTGGATGAAGATTTTAATCTGAAGATAAAGACAGTGGAAAAGACTCGTGATTCAGCTCTTTCAAATACAGATTTTGTTATGCTTCTACCCGCTGCTTTGTCATACTTGAATTCAATTCTCATGAAATTTGAAAAGCAGCAATACAAGCAGTTTACAAATATACCTTCGTTCTACTCAAAATTGCTATTAAAGGGTTTCCTTCATTGGAAGAGTTTTGTATCTGGATATGTATTTCAGGAAAGTTATAATGATTTCTTGCCATCATCCATTGAAGAACTTCTCAATCTCGTGGATAGTAGTCTTCTTGGAAAGGCAATCTGTATGTTACGACAGTACTTCTCCATAAGTGTAGATATGAAATTGAAGGAGCGATTGAAACTTTTTAATTCCATTCTATCCTGTTCCGATACACATGTTGAACTGCTAGATTGTGAAGTTGGTGAAATGGAATTTTGTTCTCATAACCAGTCATTAAACCTTGTTAATAGAGTTGTTGCAAAAATATCATTTTGTCGAATGTTGTTATTTCCAAAGGATAATCAGATTGTGTCTCTGCCAAAAGAAGCAGTTGAGAACTTGCAGGAGGTTTCTTTAGAAAAGGTGTCTAACAAGGAGGGCCAATCAAGGATGAGGTTGTTAAAGATTTTGGTAGATACTTGGCAATTCATGGTTAAGAAATTCCCTTCAGTTTCAAATGGTTCAACGAAAGAAAAGATCTCCAATTGTTTGCAGTTATACAGATACCTGGAGCTGTTCATTTTCAGAACCATTTTTGAATTAGCCATGGAGATGCGTGAGGATCTTATCCTTTTGGAGTCTGTTCCCTTCCTTGAACAGTTGACGAGGTCTTCTCTTCTCTATCGTTTTGAGGATCCAACAACAATGAAAATTCTTCGTGGTATTTTAGTTTTGCTGTCAGAAGGAAAATTTTCATGTGCTCTATATCTTCAACTGCTTGTTTCTCACTCTCAATTTTCTTCTACTATTCAATCTATCACTGAATCATTTGGATGTCAGACCGGTGCTTTTGTCAAGCCCATGTCTAGCATTCTGAGATCACCTGTTATCCTTCGTACAAAAAGCAGTGATGATTTGCAAACAACTGAGCTGCACATGAAGCAGCTGGAAATTGTTAAGTTACTCAGAACACTCCTTCAACTAAAGCCTCGTCAGAGCAGTTTTGATTCTGGAAACGATATTGGCATAAATCTTAAAGAATTGCATTTGTTGCTTCTATCTTCTTATGGTGCAACCCTAAGTGAAACTGACTTTGAGATATACAATTTGATGCTTGAGATTGAGTCAATTGATAATTCTGTCGTTGATGTTGTTGCTGATATGGATTATCTGTGGGGAACTGCTGTTTTAAAGATAAGCAAAGAACGGGTGCTAGATCAGGAAACATATGATGTCGTGACTAATACAGAAGCAGTAAAAGAACATCGAAGAAGTCAATTTAGGGAAAATCTTCCTGTTGATCCCAAGATGTGTGTGACAACGGCGCTACATTTTCCCTACGACAGAACTGTAACTGATGGATCTTTTTCCTTGGATAGGCTTCAACTAGATAATCTAAAGGATATATATGAGGTATGATCAATGTTACTTTAGCAGATTAATCTGAATTTGTGCTTTTGAAGAATTTGCCTTTTTGTTCTGGCCATGACAACTCAGAACTATTTGATTCTATTGTATTGTGTGCAGAGACATGTTCCTGGTGTTGAAAACATACAGCTATATGATCCTGTTTTCATATTGCGCTTTTCAATTCATGCTCTGTCAATGGGTTACATTGAAGCCGTGGAGTTTGCTGGTTTGGGGTTGCTTGCTGTTGCATTTGTTAGCATGTCTTCACCTGATGTTGGGATGAGAAAACTGGGTTATGAATTAATTGGGAAATATAAGAATGTGCTAGAGGTAATACTCTCTTCCATGCTGTTACTGGCTCATGCTGAGCTTGCATATGATCATGCATGCAAGTGAGAGACAGTTAATGTCTATGGGTCCCCATGCATGTGCATGCATATTATCCCTGTGGTTTGATTCAATAATTGAATTTTCATTTGTTATTTTTCCTTAAAAGAAATTCCTATGGCATGCTACTCAGAATGGTGGATTGCTCATTTAATCTACAGTATTTTTCTGTGAGACATGCAATGCATTTTATTCTTTGTGGTTTACAACATAGTATTTAATGTATTACAGATGGGTGATGTATATTTTCAAACGATAACATTCATGTTTATGCAAAAAGTCACTTAAGTTTAGAAACTTTTTTGAGTGAGCAAAATAACAAATATGGTTGATAAGTACTGACATATTTGGAAAGGGAAAAGGACTAATATTAAAGGAAATGGTTAGACCTGTTTTCTCTTATAAACCCTTAAAGGGGTTGTTGTGATAATTCCAGGTTTTTGCACATGGGTAAAAAGAGGTTCATGTGGGCGTTAAATGCATCTTAGAAAGTCGACGTGTTTCATTGGTAAGATGCATCTTAAAAGGGTTGTGATAATTCCAGAAGTTTTTGAACATGGGTAAAGAGGTTCATGTGGGCGTTAAATGCATCTTAGAAAGTTGACGTGTCTCATTGGTAAACAGTAATTCAAGAAGTATCATGTCTCAACTTTAACCAATCAAATATACCTGTCTCACTTGTTTATCTAAATTATTCACGGGTCATTGGATAAAATAGACCCTAGAGAGGTTTAAATAGAAAGAAGAAAAACAAATCAAATGGGAATACATTTGCAGTAGGAAAAGAAGCACTCCAAAATTTTTCTATGGTAATTTGTAACTATTCAAATGCTCTCTCTTATGCTATACTCTAATGACCAGATATTGTAATAATTCAATATAAGGCTATTTTGTAAATACAGCAATTAGGATATTTTTTTGTCTTCACAAAAATTTTAAAAACAGTGGAACTTTTATATATAGTAATTGTAAATTCATTGTGATGCAAGAACATAAAAAAGGTAGAGTTGGTAGAGTTGCTGGACCCTTTATGTAATGGAATATAGAATATGGGATAGAGTTATGTGACACATTCTTCTTGTTTACATGAGTGCATGATTTTTTTCTTCCCGCATCCAAGTTCCCTTCCATTTTTTATTTGAAGTTCAATTTTTTTTTTTGCACAGAACTGTCAAAAGACAAAAGATGTAATGCGACTCCGACTCCTGTTGACATACTTGCAAAATGGAATATCTGAACCATGGCAGAGAATTCCTTCTGTTCTAGCACTTTTTGCTGCAGAGTCATCTTTGATATTGTTGGATCCTTCACATGATCATTACACAACCTTAAGCAAGCATTTGATGCATTCCTCCAAGGTGAACATGAAGGTATTGTCTTATGAGCAAAGCAATCTGACTTGCTATGAATGTATCTCTTCCATTGTTTTGCAGCAGCTTGTTTTATACTCATCTTTTTGTTCGTTGTATAATCTTTTGCTCTTACAATGACTAACTCCATCCTTCTCACTTTGTTTAATATTGCAGAGCATACCATTATTTCATGTCTTTTTCCTGAGTAATGCAGTCAATTTCAGAATGGAGAGGCTCTGGATGCTTCGCCTAGCATGTGGAGGGCTGAATTTAGATGACGATACTCAAATATTTATTAGGAATTCCACTATTGAGACCCTATTGAGTTTTTATTCTTCTCCTCTTTCAGATAATGAGTCAAAAGAAATAATTCTTGAGGTAAAGTTTGGATTTTTTGGTCTAGCATGCTTTGCAGTTGACGCATTTCTTTTAAGTTTTCTTCTTGCAGATGACAGTTTTTTTCTTATTTGTTTTGCAGATAGTGAAGAAGGCGGCTAAATTGCCCAGGATGGTTCGTTACCTAGTGGAACACTGTGGTCTGTTTCCGTGGTTATCATCTGTTCTCTCAGTCTACAAAGGGATGCTGCATGAAAATGAAAGAATTTTTTTCTCACAGCTGTTGGTTGTGGTCATAGAGGTAGTTGCTAGTTTTTATTTGCTGTCTTTTTTGAAACATTTGTCCTGTGATATTTCTATTCTATAGTTCACTTGATAGTATTTTCTTCATTCATACCGGTAAAATAAATTTGTCATTATTGTTTCAGTCCTTAACTGGGATCTTGTCATTGCTCCAATTTTGTCATGACTGTTCTCTGAAATATTTGCAATGTTAAAAGTGCTTAATAGGAGACTATTATGGACACAACCTACTTCAATAATGCTGGCAAGAATAAAATTGGATATGCTTACGAGTGACCTGTACATATTTGAAGGTTATATAGGCTCAAGAATAAAATTGGATATGCTTACGAGTGACCTGTACATATTTGAAGGTTATATAGGCTCAAGAATAAAATTGGATATGCTTATGAGTGACCTGTACATATTTTAAAGTTATATAGGCTTGTATGCACTCTAGGTTTTTTTGGGTCAAATTATGCTGGTTTTTGTTTGAATGTCTTTTCTTTTTATCTAGGTTCTTTTGACAAAATTATTGTGTTGATGCTTTGTTTTAGTGACATTTTTTTTTTTTTTGGATTTAGGTCGTCAATGATGTTGTTTCATCCAGAAACATTGTTGAGTGGTTGCAAAACTATGCTCTTGAGCAGCTAATGGAACTTGCAACTTATCTTTACAAGCTCCTAGTTGCTGGCTCAAAGTTGATAAAGGAGAATGTCACATTGGTTAATTCGGTTCTGCATATAATGCTGACAACATTGAAAATATCCCAAAAAAGGAAAATATACCAGCCACATTTTACCCTAACATTCGAGGGCTTATTCCAAATTTATCAGGCTTTGGATGTATTCAATACTTCAAGACCTAGTGCAAGTTCAGAGCTTGGGCTTAAAACAATACTTATGGGTTTTCCTCGGGTTGACATATTGCACATGGTCTCTCTCTCTCTCTCTCTCTCTCTGTGTGTGTGTGTAGCTCTCTCTCCCCCCTCTCTTACCTTCTCTCTTGCATTAATGCATGCTCAACGTTCTAAGTTACAATAATGAAAACAGGGATACAAAAGGGGAACTAGAAAAGAAAGGAGGTTTTACTGTCAGACACGCTAACAGAAAAGGAAAATGGAGGGGGGGGGGGGGCAAAAAATGAAGTGATATGAAATGAAATTCGATAAATAATGAGTATATCTGGTTGCTTGAATTGTTTAGTGAATAACTTATTTTTTCACACTTTTATTCAGTGTTGCCAATACTGCCACAACTGACATTGGTCTTTTAAATCTTTGTTTGATATCATTTACAGAATCAAGAGAAGCTTTCAAGTTTCCTTCTGTGGGCAGTCTCTACTGCCATGAAGTCTGATTCCAGCCAAATCATCAATGTTAAAGATACTCGTGCGAATCTCACAATCAACTCGGAGGAAACACCATCTGAGGAGTCTTTGGTATCAAAACTTTTGCGTTGGCTTGTTGCTTCTGTAATTCTGGGAAAGCTTTCAAGGAAACTTGATGTAAATGCTGAACTTTCTGAAAAATCAAGTTTTAAAACATTGCAAAACTTATTAGAAAATGTTGAAAAAGGGTGTGGAGAAAGCAACAGATTGGGATTTGATTGTGAAGAGGTATTAGCTTTGTCAATATTTTACCTCCAGCAGCTTCTTGGCATGAATTTCACAGTGCTTCCTTCAGTTGTGTCTTCACTATCTCTTCTACTTCTTCGCAAGAAATCGAAGTTTTCAGGTATGGTACTTCAGTTGTTTTTTGCTGGCATCTTGGTTTTATGCTTTTGCTTTCTTTCCCAAAGTAAATGTCTGCAAGAATTGTGTTTTTGTTTTGGGTTAATCCTTGGGCAATGATAGTTTCATTAATTTTGATGATGTGTGTTGAACCTGGAGCAGATTTCGCACTTGGTTACAGGACTTCTACACTGTCACTATGGTCGAAAATTCGTTGTCCAGCTGAAGCTAATCCTGCTTGGAGATGGTAATATATTCCGTGTCAGAGTGTTTCTACTTTTATTTTATGATGTGTGACTGAAAGGAATTTGATCATTGCTGCAAAATAAATATTTTCCAGGCTATCAATTTAAACTAAATTGCTCTGCAACATTCTTTGTGCAGGTCATTCTACCAACCGTGGAAGGATCCTTCATGTGAACTGAGTGAATCACAGAGAATGTATGAACAGCACGCCTGTCAATCTCTTCTAGTGATCATCACAAATGTTCTTGGAAAGAAATCATCAGATGATACACGGGTTTTATCACTTGAAGATGTAGAAAATTCTGGTCTTTTCAAATGGGAAAGGACTATAGCAGAAATTGAATTATAACTTGTGCAAATGTACTTTCATTTTAAATGTAAAATCAGTTCAGTTTTGTCTATTAATCTCGTGACCAACATTATATTTTTATGTTTGGATTGCTTATACACCTGAAGAAACATGAAAATATATATTAAATAAATAGGATTGGAAGATATCCTAAACTCAGCCATCTTCGCACTCTGTTCCAAGTCTTCGGCTTTCGAGGCTTCCTTTTATATATTAAATAAATAAATCCCGAGGATAGGGCATGCTTTTCTTGTACGCGAATCTTGAACTACATATCTTACATCAGTACGTGTTGTTGAGAGTAGGTTGTATTTCTTACTTAGAGTCTATTAAAATATTTTATTTTTTATTTTTTAAAATTTATTTTGATATTAGCATAAACATCAAAATAATAATAAAAATTTAAAACAATAAAAATTTTCAGAAACGCTTTAAACATGTTTTTTAAATCTCCACTCCTCGCATAATTTGAATATGAAGGCGATTTTTGGGAACATAATTTGATACAGGTTTGGGTGGGACTATGATGATCTGTTTAGAAATATGGTTGTGATTATTTTTTAAAGTATTTTTCAAGTTGAAATGTGTCAAAATGATGTTTTTTTTTAAAAAAAATTATTTTTAAGATCAACGCATCAAAATAATTGAAAATATAAAAAAAAATTATATATTTTAAAAAAATTTAAATTTTTTAAAAATATAGATACAAACACGTTTCCAAACATTAACTATATCTTGCTTGTACTAAAAATAGAAGTCTACAATTAGGTAGACCGAATATTGTATAATTCATTTTCAATAATTTCAATGAGCATGTCTAGTGGTTAAGGGTAGTCTAATGTTCTTTGATTCCATGAGTGTAAATCTTAAGACAAACTTTTAATAACATTTTTGTGTGTAAGTTTTTAAAATTATTTTAAAAACTATTTAATCTCAATTATAGAGTAAAATAGTTTTAAAATATCCATATAGTTTGAATAGAAAGAAATAATGATTCAGGAAATAGTTGTTTTTAAAATATTCATAAATAATTATATTTAAATTACTATTAAAACGGCGGCCATTAAATAGGATGTTTATATTATAATAGCAATTATTTTTGTATAAAAATGTATTAAAATAATATATATATTTTTTTAAAATATTTTTAACATTATTACATAGATAAAAAAAAACATAAAAAAATTTAATTTAAAATAAAAAAATTAATTTTTTTCAAAAATATTTTTAATAAACAAAAATAAATAATTAACGGACAAACTAAGAATGTGTTAGGGAACACGGTGCAAACCACGTTCCCAAAAAATTCGGTTTTTTTGTTAAAATTTAATATAGTTTGTATGTTTTGGATTGTTTTGATGTACTGATATAAAAAATAATTTTTAAAAAATAAAAAAATATTATTAATATACATTTTGACATAAAAAATTATTTAAAAAAAAACGAATACTGCCAATCACTATTTAAGTTATTCTCACCCTTCATTTATTATGATTGCTCAATGAGAGAAACGTACGAAAATTATGGACAGGCATCCAAACGTTAAATCACTGTCGAGTTCACGTGTTTTGGTATGACAATAATTTCTGTTAGCCATCTGACCTCTTAGGGTGTGTCTGTTCTTGCGGCTAACGCGTAGCTAGCTGTAATAAACAAACAAAGTTTTTTTTTTTTTTTGCTAGAGCAGATCTAACATCGATTATTGAGGGAGTCGGCATGATGATTGTTGAAGGGATAGGGTTAGGGTTCAAATCTATTAATTTGAATAATAAATCTCTTAATTTTAGTATGGATTTGATGTTTGAGGTGACTATTGAGATAGATTTCCCCTCCGGAAATGAAAATTAAGAGCAAATCTGTCATTTAGATGGGACCTGGGAGACCCAAAAAGTCAGCTAGAAATGACGAAATACATGTTACTTTCTAAAAGATAAATCCATTCACATTAACCCCCCAAAAAAAAAACTAAAGATGAGAGTCTTAGTGTACCTTTCTCGTGAAACTTTTTTTTTTAATTTTAATTTTATTTTTTATTATTAAATTTATTAAGTATTATAATTTATATTTTTTAACTTAATTTTTATAAAATATTAGTAATGTAACCTCAACTACAAGGTTAATGGATTAACTTAACCGATTTGAGTTTTTCTTATTTAATTTTTTTTTTAAATTCAACCTTTAAAATTAAATTTATTTAGAATTATAGGTTGTGATTTTTTTAATTTATTTTCTGTAAGATTATTTTAATCTCATGATTTAGTTTGTGAGTTGTATGTTAACTTGAGTTGAATCGAGTTATTTTTTGTTTTTTTAATTGATTTATTAATTTCAATTGCATCTTTCAATATTAGATTTATTGGGGATTAATCTTCATAATTTTCAATCTATTTTTTATAAAGGTATCCCAGTATTATGACCTAGACTACAGGTTTGATGAGTTAACTCGATTGACTCGAGTTTTTCTCTCCTTTTTCTAATTGACTTTTTATCTCAGTTTTATTCTTTAAAATTAAGTTGATTGTAAATTAGGCTTCTTAACATCTTTCAGTTTGCTTTCTATGAAGCTGGTTATCCTCTTTTCATGGCTCGGGTCACGAATTAATTTGATGAATTGACTCGAGTTGTTTTTTGTGTTATTTTTAATTAATTTTTTTCTTCTCAATTTCATCTTCCAACACTAGGTTGATTAAAAACTATGCTTCATAATATATTTTAATTTGCTTTTTATTAGGTTTACCAAACACCCATCCAATTTTTGTGCATAAATGAAGAGTAGTTGCGTTGATCCACTCTTTCTAATTTAGAATAATTAATTGATCCTAATGTAATTATTATCATCATTGATTAATTTTGTGAATATTCCATATATAATATAATTAATATTATATTATAATAATTGCTAAATTAAATGAACCATGTTCAAGAAACCATGGTGGTTAACAAATATTTTCTATACATTGCTTTCTATTTATTTTAATAAATTCATAATTTAAATACTTCGTCACCCAAAAAAAATATGATTTCTTGTCTCATAGCAAATTATCAAGAAAACAAACATTTAAATAATCCAATTTAGTATTTAATTTTTAATTTTTTTACTACAGTTAACTCGGTTTAAGGCTCGAATTATTAGATTAATTTTATTTTTTGAATTAAAATAATATATTTGTTAAAAAATAAATAGGTAATGCATTACAACTAGTTTTTGATCGGCCATGCTCATAAATTATTTTTTTCAAAACATAATTTATGAAATTTGTCTTTTCATGAAAAAAAATTAACGTGAAACCATGCGGAAGTGGAACATGATCATTATCTCCCACTCCCATGAAAAAGTAAAAACATACTTCCAAGAAAGTAATCATGGGTCATTGGCAAGAAAATATGCCTGACATTAACCCTTTTTCTGTCATGTACCTGCCCCTTGTATTAAGGGCAGACCTGTCATCAAAACAGGACAAACCTGGCTAGATAGTACCAGTTCAAGCAAAACAAACAATATAAATTGTCTGATCTCTCTTTCATACAATAATAGTAACTAACTGAAAATCAAACAATGGAGCCAAAACTGGTTTTATTTGTGTTTCTGCTAATCTCTGCAGCGGCTACCTGTGAATACATTAGACCTCCACCTCGAAAGACCCTTCATTTTCCTTGGAATTCAAAGTTGTCTTCTCATCCCCAACAGGTTATCTTATCATCCCTCTTCCTGTTCTGTTGATCAGATTGTGTTTTGCATTGGTTTTCGTGTTAAAGATTGTTTCTTTTCCAATTATCTGATCCGGTTTTTTTTTTTCTGTTTTCTTCATCCGGGTTCTTTTGATGAAAAAATAGTTCATTGAATAGGATAAAGTCAAGAAAGAGTGTTACTTTTGAATGTGTTGAATTGTTGCTGTTTAGTTGCATTGGAACTCTTGATTTTATTGATGTTGATTGTTGTTTTATTGGACTTGATTTGGTGGGTGTCTGTTTGGTTTAATTACATGCTGAAGTTACCCCAAAGAGTTGTTTCTGAGATGCTTTTCTTGTCTGTGACTCTGTGAAATGCTTTGGAACAATGGTTTTTCTGGGTTTCAACGTAATTTATGATGCTGATTTGGTTTTGAAGTGCTTTGGCTCAATGAATCCCCTATTGTAGGTGCACATCTCTTTGGCTGGAGACAAGCACATGCGAGTCTCATGGGTCTCCAATGATAAATCTACCCTACCCATGGTTGAATATGGAACTTCTCCTGGAAGATACAGCAATAAGTCTCAAGGAGAGAGCACTTCATATAGTTATCTATTTTATAGCTCTGGAAAGATACACCACACAATCATTGGGCCGCTGGAAGATAACACGGTTTATTACTATCGATGTGGTGGAGGAGGTCCTGAGTACAAGCTCAAGACTCCTCCAGCTCAGTTCCCTGTTATGTTTGCTGTGGCAGGAGATTTAGGCCAAACTGGATGGACTAAATCGACACTAGATCATATTGACCTATGCAAATATGATGTGCATCTGCTTCCTGGAGACCTTTCATATGCTGATTACATACAGCACCGCTGGGACACATTTGGCGAGCTGGTTGAGCCACTTGCCAGTGCAAGACCATGGATGGTAACACAGGGGAATCATGAAAAGGAAAGCATTATGTTCTTTAAGGATGGTTTTCAATCCTACAATTCTAGATGGAAGATGCCATATGAGGAGAGTGGATCAAGTTCAAATCTTTATTATTCTTTTGAAGTTGCAGGGGCTCACATTATTATGCTTGGCTCATATACAGATTACGATGAGCACTCGGATCAATATAACTGGCTCAAGGTTAGTTAAATCTTTATCCTCTTACAATGTGATCTTCTTTCCTTTTCTGTTTTAAGTGCAAATAGTAGTTTATTAACAAAAGGCTCAATGAACTGATAAGAAAATGTGAATTTGTCAAGAGACTCGCTGGCAGGAAATTTGGAAATAATTATTTGATGTATACACGTGGTTCTTTCGCACTTGTCAACAGCATGTTGTGATTCCATGCTCCTGGCTATGTGTGTCCTTTGTTTGTGTGTCATCTAAGGCATTATGAAACAATGCAAGACTTACTATTGTCCTTCCCTGAATTATCTTAACATTTATTGGGACTAGTTGTAGAACTTGGAAAGCAGCACGTGAAACTGTATCAAATACTATCAATCTCATTCTGTCAACATAGCTCCGTACCGTATTGAAATTTAGATTATTAAGGTGCAGCATATTAGTGATCACACCATGAACCAGGCCTTTCAAAAGTTAATGCAAGATGCTTCAGTGCGGGTGAAAGCCTCCAAAAAAACAAAAGGCTTAGCCATTTCAAAAGTTAATGCAAAATGCTTCAAGTTCCATCTTTTCATGAGCATACATGATAGGTGTCTTGTTTGTTCTCTTGTCCTTCTTTCTTCTTTGTTCAAAGCTCCATGAGGAATAGAGAATATTTTAGTTGCTTCTAATATTGGGGTTTCACTATCATAATTGATCTACAGGCTGATGTTGCAAAGGTGGATCGAAAGAAGACACCTTGGCTGATCGTACTATTCCATGTCCCATGGTATAATAGCAACGAGGCTCATCAAGATGAAGGGGACAGAATGCTGGCAGCTATGGAGCCATTACTTCACGCTGCTAGTGTGGATATTGTGCTAGCTGGCCATGTGCATGCTTATGAACGCACGGTATGGTATAGATTTTCCTTTGAGGCAGAGATCCAGGGATACTCCCTAAAGTATCTTTGTCTTGACTTAGTTTCATTCACTATAAAGTATAAAGTTTTCGATTTGCATTCCTTTATAGTTTTGTCGTTCAAATTCTCTTGACGAGAGTCTTACCCTAAATGATGAACAAGGAAATTGTTTAGGAGTCTATGTCTGCATTTGCATTTGCCCTTACCTTTCTGTCATCCTCGATTTCATGAAACATTGATTATATTATCTGGCATTCTCTTTGATAGGAACGTGTGAACAAAGGAAAATTGGATCCATGTGGTGCTGTCCATATTACGATCGGAGATGGAGGAAACAGAGAAGGTTTAGCGAGCAAGTATGTCCTCACTCCAACAACTTTCTGTTGCGAGCAAACTTTTATAGGACCAAAAGATTTTGAAAACAATGTTTTCGAAACGAGTAGTTCTTTGTCTTGCTTACAATCTAATTTTCTTCATATCATTAACAGATACAAAAACCCACAGCCAGCTTGGTCAGTCTTCCGTGAAGCAAGTTTTGGCCATGGCGAGCTCAAATTAGCGAATTCAACTCATGCCTACTGGAGTTGGCACAGGAACGATGACGATGAGTCTGTTAGATCAGATCAGGTCTGGATAACTTCATTGGAGAATTCTGGATGCATCGCTGAAAAGAAACATGAACTGATGAAGATTCTCTCGGGACCTTAATGCTCAAACTTTTGGTTCCTGTCACCCTAAAATGGGATGAAACTTTACTCGAGCGAGGTCAAAGTAAATAGTCGTGATACACAGTCTACCATGCCTATCTCAGTCAAGTAGATAAAATGAAGCCATCACCTCTTGTCTGGGGTATAGAATATAGTAACTTCACTAGCTGCTGTTGTATTTCACTTGTTGCTTATGAAGGATAATTTCAAGCCGTTCACCTAAGGATGCTGTTCTTCCTGTGTTGGTTGGCTAGTAGATGGCCTTTTAGATATCTCTACTTGCTATAACCACTAGTGGACCAAGAGAAAAAACAATGATGGTTACAACACATAATTTCAAAGAGTTTGGTACCCAGAGGGATTGGTGGATTCAGGTGAAAGAGCTATGAAACAGTATTCTTGATCCTCAAATAATGATCAAATATCTGAACGAAGAACTATTGATCTGCCGGCAGGTGCTACTGTCTAAAAATGGGATTAACAGTAACATTTTTATTTTTCCATTAAAAAACCATTACTGATTAGATAATTTAATTCGAGGGGTTGAGCTTGCAAGTCAAAGTTAGAAATCTTGAGTTCATATTCCGCTGGGATCGGAATAAGAGGTAAGCTTGTGAAATTCCATAAGCGAAAACGGCCACTTTATGGAACAGAAAGAACTCCTCGATGTAATCCAAGATTAGTATGCCTACCAATCCTACCAAAAAGAAACAAAAAAAGCGAGCTTATGGTTATACCCTTTCGGTGGATCCCTTCCTATCGTACAAAACAAGTAAGAGGGTAGCCAGACTATAGCGATAGAGTCAATTTCTTGTACGTCTTAACATGCACCTAATTTTATGTGCCATTGGAAATCCTCAAGCATCAACAACATAGTATCAAAACTTGAATAGGATAACAAGACTTTTAAGGACCTGAAACTTCAGAGTTCTGTCTCAACTTTCTTTACACCTAAGATGGCATAATGACCCACGATCACAATTCCGGATATAGAAACAACGAAGGATATTGCGGTTTGACCAAGAGTAAGTTTTAAATACAATCTCAAACAAGAAAATACATGAGTTCTTGCAAAGTGATAAGATTGTACAAATCAGGCCTCAATTTTAGTCTAACAGACTGCCAATTTTAATCAAATGGGCAACGCTAGAGTCCTTTATGCAAAGGAGGTAATGGATGGACCTTTCGGCATTCTAACTGTCACACCAAACAAGAGACGAAGGATGATATGTTGTTGGTTTGATCAGGTAAACCAAGCCAATCCATGTTGTCTCAGCCAGCTGAGTGTGTTTAGAGAACAAGCAAACTCCAATCAGCAATCCTGGCTTGCCAAAAACATGATTCCAAGTTTGCGCTCAGGCAGTTGATGATTCCAGCTCCTGATTTCTCTTGCCCCTCCAAAGAATAATCTGCTCGTCCTTGAATAAAATAGGAACACAAGGTACCAAATCCTACAGTTTGGGAATAAAAGGTCATGCGAGACATTCATGCATGATCTTATAAATAACAAAATGTAATGCTTGAGTCATACTCGTACCTTTAGTTTCACACCAATCTTTTTGCAGTCACTCATACCCACATGTTTGCAGTCCAGTCTCACAACCTCCTCAGTTTCAAAAGCATCCCTCACTCTGTCAACCACATTCACATACACACCATTCCTGGCTGAACACAGATTCACAGCATTCAAAGTTAACACACCACTCACACACCCTCCTCTTTCAATCACCTTGAAATTTATTTAAAGCAACAATCTATCCAACCCTAGATAATACATTTCACTTACTGAGTTTCATCAGGGGCAGAGAATTCAATCCTCTGTTTCTCATTTCTTTCGTCTCTTCAAACGTCAAACCATCAGCTACATTCTTAACAAGCTTCGGATATATAGGCGCATAAGGCTTCCACAACATGAGGGGAATAACAGGCCGGTTCTCAGGATCATAATTTCGACCCCGATACAAAAGAAGGATATTAATGTTCCTATAGACAACCTTCCCACCAGATTTATCCTACAAAAAAACACTATCATCTACATCAGCTAACAAACACCAAAAACTATGTATGATTGGTTGATAAAATGAATTCCAACTTTAAGAAATAAAATTCTATGAGACTTTGTATTAAGCTCAACACCTCAAGATGGAAACAAACATTGTCCATATCAAGAGTTGGTACTCCCAAACACTTGATCCTCACAGCTTCAGCTCTCTTCCAATGGTTGTGAATATCATCCAACATATTGTGAGTAACCCCTCCCTTGCCTACCACCAAGATAAAGCAAACAAATTGATCAAAACAACAAGTCGTTCATTGGGCATATAATAGATGATATGTCATTTTAATGTAACTAAATTACCCAAATTGATTTGCCTGGAGCAATCACTATGGCGATACCGCTCCACTAGCTCCGCCACCTCCTCCTCCGTAAGTGGGTCCCCAAGAACCCGATTCCTCTCCTCCATTAACTTATCCATGTCCGTCTCCAACTGGGTCGGAGCAGCAGTGCCAGTCCATTTCCTATCAAGGCGACCGGGTCCAAATGGAGAAAAGCGTTTCGGTTCACGATACCCAATTGGCTCAATTGCAGGATTTGACTCAGAATATGAGTATCTGAAGTCAAAAGCAAGGTCCGATTTTACAGGGAGTTTCGGGTCGTTATTCGGGTCAGGCGTTTCTTTCGGCTCGGTGGTGTTTTTGGGTTTGGGTTTTTTGGTGAGAGAAAATGGCGGGTCATATTGGTCTTGAGAGAGAGTGTGGTTTAGGAAGTAAGAAACGTAGAGGGATTTTGATTTAGGGTTTTGGGTTAGGGTTTTGTGAAGGAAAGAAAGGAACTTTACTGCCATTTGGTGCAGCAGAAGGTTAAATTACACTGCTGTGTCAAAAAAAAACAAAAAGCTCTTGAGAGTTTATATTTAAATTATCAAAGGAGGTACAATCAATGAGGCTTCTAAGTGCAAATCACACCTCCTTGGATGTAGTGAATGAAGTCATTATGCCTTGTTCCATATAGTAAAGAAGCAGTCTTCATTGCTACTAGCATTAAAGATTTCTTCTTCTTCTTCGTTTTTTTTTGCAAGCAGGAGTCCATTGACTAGAACAGACACGACAGATACTGAAATGGCAGAAGAAATTGCTTTTACTGCAATTAAGTGAAGAACGACACAATTTATTCATATTGGCAGGTTATTAAGCTAGCCTGCAAGAGCGTGCCAACTAATCCAAAAGTTGTCACAGGCAGTAATCTCTGTTGTCCCTGTTCTATCTATAATCTTGATCATCCAGTAGTGAGGAGAGACTAAGCTTTACAGAATAAAAAGCATATTCATGTTAGTTTACGAAAAACCAAGCTATGTATATGAAAACAGACCAGTTAACTAAAAAAGGGTTGGAAATTAGTTACCAATTAAATCATAAAAGCCTAAAAGGGAACATAGAATCTCTCAAATTTCTAAGAAAACATGACAGGTTATGTTTCAAATCTTACTCCTTGAAAAGAAGACTCTCCCGTCTCTTGAACCATCAATCAGCCAACTATAATTAATATTGAAGTCTATTTAAACTTACTAGTCCTCCCATAAAGAAAGAGAGAGAGACCCTGACCTAGTGATCTTTGTCTCTCTCTCACCAAGTGAAAGATGGCAGTGACAGAATGTCATCTGTAAGTCCGAGACCTTAACTTCATTGCAATGTTGCACGGCACTGGTTCGCTCGTTCTTGATTTTCTTGCCCATACAGTGAAAGAAACCTGCCCTGATTGTATTTTCTTGATTTTTTATCACTTGAGAAAAAGCGATTTTTCAAAGAGAGTACAAGGAACAAACCAGAGAAACTAAATCCTACTGACAAAATAAGTTTTGAACCTTAATATAGCTTTCTGGTGGAGGTTTTGATAGCATGATATTGAGTGTTCGGTGAATTAAAAAAAAAACACCAAGAAGAGAATATAAGGAAATATCAGTGTAAAGCACAAGGGCTGAAAGTTTATGGCAGGATCATGACAGCTACTAAATTTATAGCTACAGAGTAACTGTCTTACTAATTTTCTCGCATTTGTATGCCTTGACTAGCAACTTCTAGAGTTCTAGTAAAGTGTTGCAATCTTCTACGATCCTTTGACCAATTCATTTATCCTGCATGATTGCCCTTCTAAATGTTTAATTTGAAAAAGGTTAGATTCTTGGATCGATCGATCCCATGTTGTAACTAAGCTGCTAATCATAAAGTGCATATCTTTTACCTTGTCAAATCAATGCATGCTTTTTGAGGAAGATTACATGAACTTCATCTTACTTCAAAATCTTGATAAAGGAGAATGAGAATTCATTAACGAAGAGAATTGTAGAATGAAGTTCAAGTACCTTGCAACTAAGAGCACACAATAAAATTACTTGACACAAAATCTGCAACCGAAATTACAATGTTCTACAGATACAACTCAATTCTGCAGTGCAGGCAAACATATTCCTTCGCTTACACATCTTGCTATTCTGGCACCATCTCAAAGATGATTAAACGCAGCAGTTTATCTTGCCATCAGCCTTGATCGAGTGCAAATCTGCCCTTTGCATTTTCTTGTCAAGAAAGTAAAGTAAAACCATCAGTTACAGCAAACTGCCATTATTTTTGGCATTTTTCACTCCAGTGCTAATGTTCTCTGCATCCGTAATGACTAGGGACAATTAATTTCAGCTACAGAATTCTTAAAAGCTGAGCTTAGTCGTATCGTGTATATCTTTTCTCAGAGTAATATCAAGACAATCAAAGGTCCATACACAAACTATTAAATTTCACTAAGCCACATCAACTTTCTACAGTCCACAACAGCAAATCAGGAAGACATGAATGCATGAGTCAACAACATAATTCAAGATAGAAGATAAGATGAAGCATCTCAAGTCCCAACTGGATGCAAGCACTGTGTTTTGAGGTTCGCAAGTCAATGAAGTCACCTCCATATTAAAATGGTATTGCATAAATAAGATAAAATTACAATAGCAAGCAGAATGATTACGCAGAAGAGAGCTTGCTCAGCCTCTCATTTTTAAATCTTCTTTGATCACCAACCATCGACTCAAAAACACCCAATAGATTATCCAAGCCTTCAGGATAATCCCCTATTTCCTCCAACGCATAAACAATGCTCTCAATAGTAGACAAATAACCAGCTTTTGGTTGTTGCCTAACCTCACTATACAAACTCAACCTATCCAAGTCCAACTTCAAATGCGGCAAGAACCTCAACCACGGATTCTCACAATACATTCTCCTTGCCTTTGACCATGTCCCATCTAAAACAATCAAATTCTTCGCTTCAAAATCCATTGCTTTAAGGCCATCAACATCCAATGCGTTCTTGCTAGGAAATAAAAGCACTGACCCTGGAGGCACCGCAACTTCAAACTCTTCTACCTCTTCCAATTCTTCACTCCCATCAACCCTTCTCCTTTGCAACTTTTTAACAACAAACCCTTTTGCCAAATCATCAACAGCCACCTTTGAGGCCAAAATCTTATCAAAACTTAGCCTTCTTTTCCACTGAACATGAGGCATCCATACATTACCAATACTAATATTAGTAACAATTCCATATTTACCTACACTACAGGTAATCACTGGCTCTTTACTACCTTTAGTTACATGACTGGCATCGAATTCATCAGCTTTATCATCCATAACTTGATAAAAATCTGAACTTTTTTCTCCATCTTGACCCGAACCCGAATCATGACCCGGGTCAAACAAATGGATCATGAACTTGGCATCAAATTTAACATCAGAAACAGTGCTCAAAGTGACATTTTGAAGCCCTACTCTTGCGATTCTTGCAGAATTAAGAGCGTGTTTTCTCTCTAGACTGTGTTGGAGAATGGTGATGTTTACCTTGTTTTGAAGACCCGGGTTCTGGATCCGAATGCAGATACAGAGACTTGCGGGTTTGGAGCAAGATGGACAAGTGGGTCGCTTGGATTTCAATTGGGTTCCTGGCGCTGCCATTAGGGTTTTTGAAGCGTTTGGGGTTTCGGAGGGGAGAGATTTGAGGATTGAATATAACGAGCTGGTTCGGGTTGGGGTTTGAATCCGGCTACCAAAACAAACAAGCATTAGAGAGATTTGAGGATTGAATATAACGAGCTGGTTCGGGTTGGGGTTTGAATCCGGCTACCAAAACAAACAAGCATTAGAGTACTCTGAAAAGTTGCGACGTTCTCTTACATGCAAACCTTAGAAATATAACTCCTTTTCAAAAAAACAAAAATAAAATAAAATAAAAAAAAATCTTTTTTAAATTAATATTATTTTGATATTTTCATGTATTAATAAAAAAATATTTTTTTATTAATTTTTTTTAATTATAATATATTTTTAAATAATTTTTTTTTAAAATAACCATATTTTTATATATATAGTTTAAATGTTAGCATTGATATCAATTTGACTCTTAAG
This sequence comes from Populus trichocarpa, assembly GCF_000002775.5. Lineage (NCBI taxonomy): Eukaryota > Viridiplantae > Streptophyta > Magnoliopsida > Malpighiales > Salicaceae > Populus > Populus trichocarpa. The sequence continues at coordinate 45,103,045 of NC_037285.2, read as the reverse complement.
CTTTCAAAATCTCTTAATTATAATTTTAAAATTTGATTTGGCATGAGGCTTGGTTGACGAGGCATGAGGATTAATCTAATTTTTTTAAAAAAATTAAAAAAAAAATTATTTTGATAATTTTTTTAAAATCATTAGATTTTGACCCGGTTTTATCTAAGTTAATCAAGTTATGAGGAAATTTAATTTTTTTACTAAGTTAATTTAGATCAATTTATTATTTTATTTTTTTAACTTGAACTGATAGATTCTAAATTTATCTATCAAATCAGTTTGGATCTACTTACCATCAAATCATTCTTGATTTTATAACTATGTTTTTAATTAATGAATCTCGACTATTTTTAAAATATTCTATCCATTTTTATTCAAGTTATGCTATTTCTTTGATTTAAATTAAATTATTTTGTAGAAAATTTAACTTTTTTTACTGAGCACTCTAACAGAAATGTTTGAAACGTGCTTGCATATTGTTTTTCTTTTTTCAGCTCTTTATTTTCTGTTCACTACTGGAAGTTCATGGTTGCTTCAAGCTTTGCTTTTGTTTTCTTTTCTGCCCCAAACCCATTAGACTTTGTAGATTTGGATCAGTTTGTGTCTCAATATTCTGCTACTTTGTTACATTTATAGTCTCTTTGGTTGGATGCACTCAACTTATTTCTCAAGAATTTTTTTTGACTGAATTTTTAATAATTCGGTAGATTTAACTAAATCCAATCTAGTCAGCACAAAAAATAAAAAAATAAAAAAAATAATATAAATAATAGATTGGAATGATTCATGGGTTGATTTAATAATTTAGATTTTTTCCCAATTTTGTTTTTAAACTAGAGAAACTCAACAAGCAAAATGTTTTTATAGAATGTTCAATTTGTCATTACTATGAAAATACAAGGACCATAAAGCAACAAATAACCAAACTTGATCACGTATAACTCACTCCTTCCCACCGTGCTTGCCACACTCCGATAAAGATAAATGGTCCCCCCACCACTTTCCATTTACAATTAGAACTAACAAAACGACCACGTTTTGTATCACTCCCTTGACAGTCCCCAGGGCAAATCAGGAAACAAAAATAATAAAATCATTTCATTTCTGGTCGACCAAAAACAGTTGACCAACAGAAAAATACTCATTCTTTGCTTGATCTGTGAAGAAAAAGTTTCGATCTTGGAAATCAAGAAATCCAAGAAAGATGCATGATTTCTGCTTCACAATCCCTTATGGTTTGGTTCTTGTGATTGGAGGGGTTATTGGGTATTTGAAGAAAGGGAGTATGGCATCATTAGGAGGTGGTGCTGGCACTGGATTGGTTCTTATCTTTGCTGGATACTTGAGTCTTAAAGCTTTTGAGAAGAGGAAGAATTCATTTCTTGGCTTGGCTATCGAAACTGGTATGACCCTTTTGTTTCTTTTCTTTGTTTCTTCCATTTGGTTGTAGCTTTTTGGTTTGGTGCTGTTCACGTTCTTGATTGTGTCTGTAATTTAACTTGTTATGTGTTTGAAATGGTGTTGATCTTGATAATCTATGAGTAGGAATGAGTGAAAGATGGAAAATTGAATGGATACGGACATTATGTGTGAGGATTTCCTTATTAAAAGAAAGGAGCATGGTGTTTAAGGCTTGAAGTATTTATGGAGTAAATAAGGTTCCTTTTTTGATTTAGATGAGATGGTATTTATTATTGTAATGGGTTCCTCTTGGTTTGTGATTATATATGCTATGTCTAGAAAATAACATTAGTTTGTGAATGGGATGAAGGGGTAGTGGAAGTAGTCATTTGGGCTTAAGTTGATTGAAGGGTTTTTGTTTTCAACTCGAATCATTCTGTGTATTTTTGGTGATTGGAGCATTCTCTATTACGAAGAGAAGTTGGTTTGTCGATCGGGGTGAATGAAATGACCCTTATTTTCCATGAGAGGGACTAAGCTACTCTCAAGTTTAATCTATGCATTAAAATGGATTGTGCGGAAAAACAGAAAAAAATGACCTTTAGTACAAGTGTATGTTTGTTGATGGTCATATGAATCCAAGAAGGGAAAATATCCATTTAACAGTTTATTTTGACTGAAATGTTAATTGGATTTTCTTCCCTATTCTGAATGTCAAGACTATGGTGCTTTTGTTGATCTTCGAAGAGGAGGATAGAAATGCTTTATATTCATCTGCGAAGCTTCAGATCCTGATCTTTTTTTGTTGACTAGGACTGTTAAAAATGAAGAAAACATCGCATCCTTCTCTTTACTACTCAAACTGTATTCATATTACTTCGTCGTTTTCCAATAGCCTGGAAATTTGTAATTATATTCATTCATTCATTCATGTGCCTTTGGAACAGTTTGTGCAGCCATACTGACATTTGTGATGGGGCAACGCTATATGCAAACCTCTAAGATAATGCCTGCTGGTATTGTTGCTGGTATCAGGTAAGATAAATCATGCTCTTTCGTCTTCCTGCTACTTTCTTTTCTGATTATATGTGCAATACCCCTATCATAAAATTGATTAGTAGATGTAAAAATTCATGCATTTGCCTTATATTTTGTATACATCTTATCTCACCTTTCATCCTCTTATATTCAGTGGTTATCTATTGTACTCTTTGCTGAATATTTTTCTAGTGTTTTCTGTGAAATATAAATCAAACGAGAGCTATTCAATCTGATTTTTGGTCTGGAAATCTATATTCCAACCTCGTTCTGGCATGGTATTGGCATAGAACTTTTCAGCTCTCTCTTGTTTAGTATCTTTTCTAGCATGTGCTAGTGCCTAAAATATATTGGTTCTGCTGTTGTATTGTGTGTAATTGCATCATGCCACTATGCCTTACCATTAACCTTGTGAAACCTTTGATCTAATATTCTAGAAGCCATGTTGCCAAAGTTTCTTTTTTGTTTACACTCAAAATTTCAGTTCTTCCATTCTTTTGTATTGTGCACGATTGCACCATGCCACTACACGTTAACTTTTACTTTATGAAACCCTCCATCTAAAAATCACCATATTAACGGGGATTTCCTCTATTGATTGAATCATTTATTTTGATTTCATGAGCTATGCACTTACCGTTGTGTTTTCTTGCAGTGCTCTTATGACTCTGTTTTACCTGTACAAAATCGCGGCTGGTGGCAACCACATTCCAGCTAAGGCTGAGTGAAGGCTTTTGAGGGTTTTTATATAACTGATTTCAATAGATGCACTGAGATTGTAGAAACTCATATATTTGTGTCGAGGAATTTTAAATTTTTTAACTGATTTGTACCAGTGTGTGCTGAAGCTATTAAATGTATGAGGCAAAATGTTGTTCAAGAGTAAAGTACAACCCCATTTCTGGCTCAGTTGGGGCGTTCTCTTCATCATGCTGAGTGCCTTTTCAATATTTTCCCTCTTTCCCCCTTTCCCCTTTCTCCTCGAACTGACTGGTAAATGAAAACCTGATGAGGAAAAAGTGATAAGAATTAGAGGTAAATTTTTAAACCTCTTATCCTCTTGCACGTGGGAGAGTTTTCACTTCCTTGGAAATCTCTTCAGTCTTCTCTTTCTTCATGTGAAGCATTGCAAAAAGCAATAGAGGAAGAAAATCGAAAGAGTGAAATTTTACCCAGTAGACTTCAGGCTTCGGATCTGCCCAGAAAGTTATTATTTTAGGTTTGGTTATTACATAGACAGTCTTCATTTGATGTAGGACAAGGAGGAAATTGAAGAGACTGGAAAAACCCTAGAAATTCACTAGGGTTAAACCAACACAAAAGAACTAGGAACAAATCCAACTAGACATATTTTCACAGTACTATATACCTGCTCTAACTTTCACAATTTACGAATCAAATTTGATGGCCGATCTTAAACCACATGATGACAAAGGCAGCAAAGCATCTGTCTTCGTGCATTGATTGGTGCTAAGCATTGGAATCAAATGCACAAAATAACAAATAATACAACACTGTTAATATAATATTCATAGCCGTGAGCAAGGTCAATATCATGCGTTTCTGATACAAGGTCAAACCAGCCAAAAACGTGTCCCACGTCAATTTTCTTATAATGCTGACAGCAAATTATGATCCAAATTTAGATTGCAACCTAACCTCGTACCTGTCCTAGGACAGTTGACACCTCTAAATTTCCACATCATCCGCAGAGATCAATCAATTTTTATGGTCCAAAAATGTGTCCCACCAATTTTTTATAGGTTAATCGCCAATTATGGCCAAATTACAACCCCGAAGACCAAAAGCAATTTAATTGTCCTCATAATTCTCATATATAAGTCACATGCCCACTTAACTTCAACTCCATATCTGCAGAAATGAATACATTTTTCACAATTTTTATCTTCCCTGTACCCATCTTCCTTCTGCTTACCAGGTGCAGATGGTCATCAGAGAAGGTTCCTTCAGGTTCACTGGGAATTCCATTAGTAGGCCATATAGCCTACACCTTCAGCGTGCCATGAGAGCCAAAACGGCAGAAAAATGGTTTCAACAAAGAGTGCAATCAAAGCTAAGTCTGTTTGGCAAACCAACTGTTTTCATATATGGCCAGGCTGAAAACAAGTTCATATTCACTAGCGATAGCATCACACTCGCCAAAGCCAAACACAAACTTTGACGAGGATTTTGGGGGATAAATGTTTGCCAGAACTCAGTGGACAAGATCACAAGCGTGTCGGGGATGCTCTTGTATCATTTTTGAAGCCCGAATCACTGAACCGTTATGTGGGGAAAATGGATGAGAAAGTCTGGATGCATATGGAGACGCGTTGGCAAGGAAAACAAGTCACGGTTTGTTGATGAAGTTTACCATGAATGAATTGCCCCTTGTTTAAGAAAGATGACCAAAACAAGTTTTTTTATGTTCGCTTATAGGTCCTGGCGTCCTGCCCTTAATCAACAAGCTAAAATTCAACATCATTTGCTCTCTTCTATTCAGAATCGAACGAGGAGGGTCTCGGAGAGATAAACTTGTCAATTTGTCCCAGTATATGATACAGGGAGTATGGTCAGTCGTCATTAACTTGTTTTTCACGCGATACAACTGCAGCCTCCAGGCAAGTGCAAAGGTTTGGAACATGTTGAAGGATCTCATAGCCGGAAAGAAGGTTGAATTGCAGAGGGGCGCTAATCCTCACCAAAATCTCACCTCTTGCCTGCTTAGCAAGCGTAATCAAAACAATGAAGAAGTAGTGAGTGAGGAGATTGTGGATAATGTTATTCTTATCTTATTTCGATTGCAGGACATGACACTTCATCTGTTCTGATATGATGCGGCTTTTTGCTAATGAACATTCAATTTATGCTGCTGTTCTGAAAGGTATAGATGACATTCTCTTTCTCAGTGTGATATCTATAATTCCGTTTCATTGATAAGACTTATCAATGAACACAAAGCACAAGCACTAATCTTTTATTGGGGATATGGAACTTTCCCTCTTAAAATGGTCCAAGATTAGTAAATACATTGCCAACAGCAGTGCAATGCAATGCTTATATTGATGTTCGTTGCAGAACAAGAAGAGGTAGCTAAGAGTGTTGAAAGAATGCCTTAAAAGCTGCAGAAGATCAGGAGGTTTGCTGATGGTGAGGATTGGCTGGAAGATCTCTACTAGAAGACCAAGTCTTTAGGAATAAAACTGTTTGAATTTTTTGATTTGTTTGTTATGTATTCTTCAGTTTTGATAGTCTTTAAGTTAAATTAAAACCCTATCTCTATTTAAGAGAGTTATGCAATTAATAAAAGCCATCTTTCCCATCCAATTCTTTTGATCTTTTACGTTTTGTTCTGCACTAAGCGTAAAACAATCAACAAATTGGTATGGGAACATATATAATTATCTTGAGAGACTTGTGAGTTGGGAGAACCAAAACACAATCAAATCAAACCACAAATACAAAACTAAAAAGAACACTAGAAATAGAAACTGACTCAATTATCTCACAAGATTCACCACCAGTCTTCAATGGTGATAACTATGAAGCTTGAGCCATCAGAATGACAGTTCATCTTGAAACATTAGATCTTTAAGAAGTTGTAGAAGAAAACTATGTTGTTCCTGATTTTCCAGCAAATCCAACAATAGCTCAACTAAAGATTCACAAGGTAAAGAAGACAATGAAGTCCAAATTTACAATCTGCTTATATGCTGCAGTGTCAAACGCAATATTCACAATAATTATGAATTTAGAATTTTCAAAATGTATTTAGGACTATCTTAAAAAAAAATATCAGGGCAATAAAAGAACTAAAAATATGTAGGCTCTCAACTTAATCAGAGAATTTGAAATGCAGAAGATGAAGGAGATATAAAACATCAAAGATTATGCTGACAAATTACTAAGTATAATAAACAAAGTAAGATTGCTTGGAAAGGATTTTTCTGATGACGGAATTGTGAAAAAAAACTGGTAACCATGCTTGAAAAATATGAGTCTAAGATTTCTTTATTAGAAGAGTCGAAAAACTTAACCAATATATCTATTGGAGAATTGGTAAATGCTTTGCAGGCATAAGAGTAGAGAAGATTGATGAGACATGAGGAATCAATGTAGGGGGCTTTTTAAGCAAATGCTCAATACTCATGAGGAGGCAAAGACAAGAGATTCAATAAGAAGAAAAAGGCTGAAAGTTACAAAAATAAGGTGGAGACATATCCACCATGTTCTTATTGTAAAAAAATAAATCTCCAGCAGAGAAAATATTGGTGGAGACTAGACATCAAGTGCAGAAAATGTGGTCAGATTGGACACATTGAAAGAATTTGTAGATCACAATAACATGAAGAAAAAGCAAATCCTGTTGCTCCACAATTTGAAGTGGAGTAGCTGTTTGTTGCATTATGCTTTACAACAATCAACAGCTCAAGTGATTCCTGGTTAATTGATAGTGGTTGCATAAACCACATGAGAAATAATCAGGAGTTATTCAAGAAACTTGACAAAACTGCTATTTTCAAAGTCAAAATTAGAAATGATGATTATATTGTTGTCAAAGGCAAATGAATTATTGCTATAAATAGTCTGTCAGGTTTGAAATGCATTTTAGATGTTTTATATGTGTTTGATATTGATTAGAATTCGCTAAGTGTTGGACAACTAATAAAGAAAGGTTTCAAAGTGATATTTGAAGACAAATGGTACTTGATCAAAGACATTATAGGCAAAAACATATTCAAAGTGAAAATAAGAGTAAAAGGTTTTACTCTAAACCTTATGGGGGAGGAGCAGAGTGCTTTTTCTATAAATACATTCAATGGTGAATTATGGCATAAAAGGCCTGGGTATTTTCATCATGTTAGACTAATATATATGCAGAAACACAATCTAGTGAAAGGTGTTTCATGGCTGGAAAACATATCAACAAACTGTGCAGCTTGTCAATATGGAAAGCAGGCTAGAAAACCTTTTCCTCAAACTACATGGAGAGTAACACATAAACTTCAACCGGTACATACAGATGTTGGAGGTCCTTAGAGAACAACTTCCCTAAATGGTAATATATACTACATAATCTTTATAGATGATTATTCCAGATTTTATTGGATTTATTTTCTTAAATTCAAATTTAAAGTTGCTAATGTGTTCTAGAAGTATAAAACATGGGTAGAAAATCAAAGTAGATGCAAGATACAGATTATAAGGTCTGACAATGAGAAGGAATATATCAATGGAAGATTTTAACAATTTTGTGATGAATATGACATTGAACACTTAAATTTTACTCTTTGTTATTTTAATTTATTTTTGTCAATTACTTTAGTTTAATTTAGATAGTTAATTCTATAAAATCTAGTTTTATTTCTAAATAGTAATTCTTTTCGTAAATTTCAATACTCAATAGTATAATTATTACTTAATTACAGATTTGTAGATTTGTTGTGGTTTTGTTCACTTACAAAGAATTATCACACCAATCAACATTGTTGGGTCATTCATTTATTCTGTGAATCTGTTTTACCATATGATTGCATGAAGAAAGATGCTTTCATGTCCTGTGCATATGGTTTCCATCCAATGTGATTTGTGAATATTACAGCAGGAAAAAAAAGTTCACAGCTGATAGATGATGTTGTGAGAGCAAAAACTGTAGCTGTTCCTAGTTCTCAACTGTTGTCCTGTGGTTGGGGAAAGATTATCAGGCGCAGAAATGTGTAACACAGAACATACAAGAAAATTGTTCTGACAACCTATGCTACTTCTCTTATATTTCTGGTTTCATCAGAAGCATGTCTCACTTAATTCATGTTGATGTTGCTTTAAAAAAAAATGTCTACTTGAAATAGATCTTGGTTTTATTAGGTAAATTGAGATCCAGGTCAGGTCTGTCATTCAGCCACTTCATTTCTCTGTCACTTGCCTTCTCATTTTGGGCAGGAACGTTAATAATACGGCAAGCTATGTGGGATATGTTGGGTTGGTTGCCATTAATGTGCAACAACCATTGACAATTGCAGCAGCTGCAGCTGGAGTTGCACCAACCATGTGCACCCATCCAAGATGTCAAAGGTTGGCAGCCACCATTGTTGAAGAAGAGCTGGAGTTGGCAGCCACCTTTGTTGAAGAAGTGTTGGAGCTGGTGGCACCATTCTTGCCTATAAATAGGCAGCAAGAGAGTATAGCAAACTGAGATGAGAGTGGTGAGAAATGTAGAGAACAAGAGAGAAAGTGGAGAGCTGCAATTGCAGCAGCTGCAAGTGCAACAATGAGAGTTGGGAGTAGAGTTAGAGTGAAGTGATCCTCCTCCTCCATGTATTTGTTTTGTATCCTTTCTCTAATCTCTAATAAAATGGACTCTCTCCCGTGGATGTAGGCGGTTTTGCCAAACCACGTTAAAATATTGTGTCAGTGTGCTTTACCCTCCTATGAGCAAATATCAGTACACCCCCGGTCCGCGCATGGGGGAGACGGAATCCCCAACAATTGGTATCAGAGCACATGGTTTAGAGGGGTGTTTGATTTTTGCTCAAAAATGAAAGTTCTCAAAATGGTGTTTTGACTATACCACTGTGTAGAGGAGGCCAAGACGAAGCCACTGGTGAAAACAGCGTCAAAATCGGACGTCGGACATGGCCGCACTCTCCATCACTCTCCGGCAAGGCGTCTGCCCACGCGCGCAGACGCGCCCCAAGCGTCTTCTTCGCCCGGATGGGCTGACCCGACCCGAATACCAGTTGACCCGACCCACATGGCTGACCCGGATATGAATGCCGTCAGCATGACATAATTGTGATGTCAGCATGCACAGTAGGCATGCCAGGGATGACATCAGCCTGATGTAAGTGTGATGTAAGCATGCACAGTAAGCATGCCATGTCAGCAGCCACATCATCGACCAGTCAGCAGACACGTCAGCACAGTGGGACCCACCTGCCACATCATCAGCCGCGAGCCGAGCCAAGTCGAGCCGAGTCGTTTTGAAGCCGAGCCGCGAGCCGAGGGACAGGATCCAGTGTAGTTGATCCTACGTGCAACCAGATCTGAGATTGAATCTGAGCCGTTGATCAGGCCAGAATTGTTTTGATCAAATCTTAGCCGTCTGAAGTGCGATTTGGATGATTTCAGACTTGTTTCCAGCTAATTTGATCGTTCCGGATGCAATGGTACGGTCCGATCGTTGAGATTTGAGACCAAAAATGGCGGTGGTGAATTAACAAAAGAGATTGCCCGATCAGGAGGCATCTGAAGGGCATTATGGTGGTCGATGGAGATGAAGAAGAAGAAGGTGCACATATTTACCCAATTATATGTGCTGAACTGCTAAGTGGGGAGAATTTTAGTTGCCTTGAAGAAAGGCAAAATTGGGACACTCTGGACACCCGATCATGTGGACAATTAGAGGTGTAGAGTGAAAATTGATGAAGACCAATCTTGACGAATCTAAGCACTGGTAGTCTCGCCAGATGTTGAGAAATCATGTATTAAACCAGTATATTCCAGATCACTTGTAAAGGAAAGCCGCAACAAAGCTAGCAAATGGTTGTATATACGGAAAGACAGTACGATGGATAGATATGACCTAAGAAGTTCTGGCTAGGAGATTGGGTTTTAAGCGGGACCAGTGTGACCCCTCCAATCTTTCCTGGGAACTTGCTTAGTGGAAGGATTATCCATACGGTACTATTTTCGTATATATAGCAGTTTGTAATGAAACGGTTGAAGACTAGCAAGATGACGGCACAAGGGAACAGTTGGGTTCCGTATGATCAAGGATCTGATGAAGTGGTGATTTCTCCAAAGAAGTTAGATTCGGTGACTGTGATTTCTCAAGGGAAGAATTGATGAAGACCCTGATAATGGAAGAGAAATACAGCAAGAGGATAAAGATTGGCACCCTATTTTGACTTGGATAGGTGTTATGACAGGATGAGCTGCTCTCAAACATAAGCAAGGAATAGGGAGAAATCTGGAGAACAGAAATTGCACGAAGGCACACGGAGATTGTGCAGAGTACCTGTAGGATCCAACGAGGTACTGTAATGAGACAACAGGTGCAAGGAGAATAAGAGTTCCCAGATGAAGCTCAGAGCAGAGACTGTTAAAGTTTGTACAACAGGAAGTCTCTTGTGCTCTTAATGAAGACAACAGGCGAAGACCTTTCCAATACATGCAAGGATGGAAAGAGAGCTGTTGCAGAGGCACCTAATTGAGGGGGTGCAAATGCCTGTGATACAAGGCAACCGCCTATGATGAAAGGCGAAGACACCAAAGAGAGTTGGTGTAGGTGGAGCTGTCAAGCAAAAAGGCACAAAAGCTCCAAACATAGAAATCGAGGTGGAGGATTGCGAGGAGTATACCGCAACTTTCTCTTTCTATGTAGTCAGTGGCAGTAATCTCTCCCATAGTCCACATGGTGGTAGAGACTTTTGGAGCCACTTTGAAGCATCTCAGCTGAAGGAGGATGCGACCGCCTATGAAAGGCGAAGACACCTTGAAGAAGGTGTAAGGGCCATGATAGGAGCCCCAATTCAGACCGCCTTATGACAACAGGCGAAGACACCTTAGAGAAGGTGTGAGGGCCATGATAGGAGCCCGGATCAGACCGCCCCATGACAACGGGCAAAGACACCTTAGAGAAGGTGTGTGGGCCGTGATAGGAGCCCCGAATCAGACCGCCCCATGACAACGGGCGAAGACACTTTAGAGAAGGTGTATGGGCCACGATATGAGCCCAAGTTCAGAATACCCCAAAGCCAATGTGATGGCTGGATATGAGTGGACAGATGGATAGCCAGTGAAGTGGCTATGATGAGTATGGAGACAAATGCAAGATTGACTTTCATGGATATTGCCCCCATGCTAAAGATCAATGAGCTAGAAGACATTTGCCTTGGACAATAAGTGTGTGACTTGTGGAGCATTAAGACGCGGCTGCTATGAAGGAGCAGAGGGCATGTGCAGGTTCCCTGAACAAGTTGACTCTTGTCAAGGTGGTGAGCTCAGTGAAGGCATTGTAATACTCAGTATCAAGACATATATGGATCAACCTTTAATGGGCTGCCCCCATAGGTGAAGGTGGAGAGCTACCTGGACTCTTGAGACTAAGAGCGAGAGACTCACGGAGAAGTAAGGCGTGGTTCCTAGAGTGGAACAGAGGGCAGGCGCAACTCCTGGATGAGTAGACTCTTGGAAGAGTAGTGAGCTCGTGATCATATTGAGATACTCAGATAATGACTGTCGCACTTGGAAAAAGAAATTTCCGTTTGAGGGGGTGTTGTAAGCCTTGGTGTGAGGCTTGATGAATCATTCCGGACCGAGCATGGTTGATACGCTCGAAGGGGAATGTTGTGTCCCAGAGACAAGCGTTAACACTCTTCAGATGTGATGTGGCATACCATCTGGTTGTAGTGATCCTTTTGTGTGAGAAAAGGTGTGCTTTGGTGACTCTGGTGATTGAAAGGTATGGCGAGTACCTGTAAACTTGGCCACAGATGCTCTCAGAATGGTAAGCTTGGAAGAGCTGCAGGATGCAAGCCTGTGCTGAAGAAGCAAGAGGACAGTTGCCCCACATGAATGGCAAAGGGGGTGATTGTTGGGTTGGTTGCCATTAATGTGCAACAACCATTGACAATTACAGCAGCTGCAGCTGGAGTTGCACCAACCATGTGCACCCATCCAAGATGTCAAAGGTTGGCAGCCACCATTGTTGAAGAAGAGCTGGAGTTGGCAGCCACCTTTGTTGAAGAAGTGTTGGAGCTGGTGGCACCATTCTTGCCTATAAATAGGCAGCAAGAGAGTATAGCAAACTGAGATGAGAGTGGTGAGAAATGTAGAGAACAAGAGAGAAAGTGGAGAGCTGCAATTGCAGCAGCTGCAAGTGCAACAATGAGAGTTGGGAGTAGAGTTAGAGTGAAGTGATCCTCCTCCTCCATGTATTTGTTTTGTATCCTTTCTCTAATCTCTAATAAAATGGACTCTCTCCCGTGGATGTAGGCGGTTTTGCCGAACCACGTTAAAATATTGTGTCAGTGTGCTTTACCCTCCTATGAGCAAATATCAGTACACCCCCGGTCCGCGCATGGGGGAGACGGAATCCCCAACAGGATAATGGAAAGATGCAGACTCTCAACTGGCACCGATGTCTGCCTCTCACCAAGAAATCTCGGGTTTGAGCCTCTCCCTTGAAGTTTAAAGGAAAAACTACCAAACCTTAATATTATCTTTATGGTAGATCTCAAGTCACCTTACCAAGTTAAATTTCACTTTCATATTTTGTAGAAGTGAAATGTTAATAGTTCATTGACGAAGCCAGGCATAGCTGGTGTGGAAGTGTTCTCAGGGACTGGTGTGGTCACTTCAAATGCATTTTTTTCTTGTCCCATAGGTAAATTTTTCTTATTAAAACAAGATTATGAGGATGGAAAATCCCAACAATATGCACAAACTGAATTAGACACCAGTTCTATTGATGAGAAGACTAAGATTTTGCTGATACAACACAAGGGGGCTGTAATTTCAATGGAAATTCTGGATATGTGGATGGATGGAAAGGACAAATGGCCGGGAAGAAAGAAAAATGGAGATTAGATCATGTTCAACCCTTTATAGATACTAGGAAATCGCCACCACTCTTAGGAGAATGAACAAATATTAAACTCACAAAAATACCCAAGGATACTGTTGGTTTTGTGATTAACTGGAACTTTTACAGCAGAGAATTAAAGAGATAAGAAAGTTTTTGTTCTTGGTAAACTGATGTCTTTTTTCACATTGCTTCAGAACTGGTATCACATTATATCTACAGGCACAAATTGTATTAGAAAGTCTTCATCTGATACATTCAAAGCTGGTAACATATCCCTTAACTTTAGGGACCTCTACTGACATTTCTGCAGATTTGCTTCAGCAATAATTCTGCAGAATATCAGTATATTTCTACAGTAAAATACGGTAGACATACACAATAGCAAAATTATCAACATTCTAACAGATACAGAAAGATCACCGCTTTAGAAATTAGAGGTTATAGCTTACCACTGAATGAAATCCACCAAAGAGATCCACGGCTAGACATAAGCTAAACAAACTTAACTTTATCTTAATCAATCTCACCAACTCTATCCTCTCTTCACTTGAACCACGGGTTACATTTTATATACAAGATCATGCAAATAAAGAAAGCAAAATGTAAGCCACATGAAGTTCAACTGACAGATTGCAACTACAAAAGTACTACTTCGATAAAATAAGGAGAAGAATGGATACATTAGAATGGCTGGAGATATCATAGATTGGCTCATTTAATTCTTTATGGTGCCCAAGTCATTTGGCTTTTAATTTGCTTAACTTTGGTGACTCCCATTAATGATTTTTCAGCTCCTGCGTCAGTTACATTTATGTCTTTGTCATGATTTGGACTGGTAATCCTTTACTTGGAGAGAGTGCTGGATCCCTGCTGATACCATTATCTGCTAGCAACTTCCAAGTAAATTGAGTGGCCAGATAATGGATGGTAACAAGGGTTTCAACTTTTGCAAAGTCATTCCTGGACAAACCCTAGACCCTGCTTCGAACGGAATAAAGCAGTTAGGTAGGACAACCACGTCGGATCAAACTTCGATGGTTCTGGGAAAATGCTATCATTCATGTGTGTCATATTTGTAGCCCGGAATATCAAAAAACCAAAGAAAGAAAAGTATCAAAGAGAATGAGATAGAAAGTGAGAACTGGGGAATTCAGTTGCCACCCTTCAGGAATAATGTATCCGCCACACTCTGGATCTTTAACAGGTTTCCTGAAACCACCAAAGAGGAGAGGGAACATTCTTAAGGTTTTCAATGCTACTTCCCATGTGTAATTCATATTTGAAAGGTGTTGGGGATTCTGGCTCCCCCATGCGCGGACCGGGGGTGTACTGATATTTGCTCAAGGGAGGGAAAAGCACACTGACACAACATTTACGTGGTTCGGCAAAACCGCCTACATCCACAGGAGAGTCTATATTATTAGAGATATATAGAGAAAGGATTACAACATACATGGAGGAGGAGGATCACTTCACTCAAACTCAACTCCCAGCTCTTTTGCTGCACTTGCAGCTGCTGCAATGGCAGCAAGGCTGCTGCCATTGCAGCTCTCTCTTTCTCTCCACTCTCTTGCACACACTCACGTTCTCTCACTCTCTTAACCCTCTCACTTTGCTCTCAAATAATTGCCTCTTTTATAGGCAAACATGGTGAGCCCCTCCAGCATATTTGTCAACATGGAGGGGTCAACAAAGCCTTAAACCATGGCATGAATTGTGGCACAATTCATGCTTCCACTTGCTTGGTGGTGGGGTATTGCCACAAATGGCAATATCCTAACAATCACCCCCTTTGCCATTTGTGTGGGCAATTGTCCTCTTGCTTCTTAAGCACAAGCTTACATTTTGCATCTTTTCCAAGCTTCCATTCTGAGAGCGTCTTCAACACAACATTCCCCTTCGAGCGTATCAACCATGCTCGGTCCGGAATGATTTTTCAAGCCTCACATCAAGGCTTACAACACCCCCTCAAACGAAAATTTCTATTTCCAAGTGCGACAGTCATTATCTGAGTATCTCAATATGATCACGAGCTCACTACTCTTCCAAGAGTCTACTCATCCAGGAGTTGCGCCTGCCCTCTGTTCCACCCTAGGAACCACGCCTTACTTCTCCGTGAGTCTCTCGCTCTTAGTCTCAAGAGTCTAGGTAGCTCTCCATCTTCACCTATGGGGGCAGCCCATTAAAGGTTGATCCATATATGTCTTGATACTGAGTATTACAATGCCTTCACTGAGCTCACCACCTTGACAAGAGTCAACTTGTTCCGGGAACCTGCGCATGCCCTCTGCTCCTTCATAGCAGCCGCGTCTTAATGCTCCACAAGTCACACACTTATTGTCCAAGGCAAATGTCTTCTAGCTCATTGATCTTTAGCATGGGGGCAATATCCATGAAAGTCAATCCTGCATCTGTCTCCATACTCATCATAGCCACTTCATTGGCTATACATCTGTCCACTCATATCCAGCCATCACATTGGCTCTGGGGTTGTTCTGAACTGGGCTCATATCGTGGCCCACACACCTTCTCCTTAGGTGTCTCCGCTCGTCACCGTACGGCGGTCTGAACTGGGGCTTCTATCACGGCCCTCACACCTTCTCTAAGGTGTCTTCGCCCGTTGTCATGGGGCGGTCTGATTCGGGCTCCTATCATGGCCCTCACACACCTTCCATCTAAGGTGTCTTCACCTTTCATAGGTGGTCGCATCCTCCTTCAGTTGAGATGCTTCAAAGTGGCTCCAAAAGTCTCTACCACCATGTGCACTATGGGAGAGATTACTGCCACTGACTATATAGAAAGAGAAAGTTGCGGTATACTCCTCGCAATCCTCCACCTCGATTTCTATGTTTGGAGCTTCTGTGCCTTTCTGCTTGACAGCTCCACCTACACCAACTCTCTTTGGTGTCTTCGCCTTTCATCATAGGCGGTTGCCTTGTATCACAGGCATTTGCACCCCCTCAATTAGGTGCCTCTACAACAGCTCTCTTTCCATCCTTGCATGCATTGGAAAGGTCTTCGCCTGTTGTCTTCATTAAGAGCATAAGAGACTTCTTGTTGTACAAACTTTAACAGTCTCTGCTCTGAGCTTCATCTGGGAACACTTCTTCTCCTTGCACCTGTTGTCTCATTATAGTACCTCGTTGGATTCTACGGGTACTCCTGCACAATCTCCGTGTGCCCTCGTGCAATTTCTGTTCTCCAGAGTTCTCCCTATTCCTTGCTTATGTTTGACAGCAGCTCATCATGTCATAACACCTGTCCAAGTCAAAAATAGGGTGCCAATCTTTATCCCCTTGCTGTATTCCTCTTCCATTATCAGGGTCTTCATCAATTATTCCCTCGAGAAATCACATTCACCGAATCTAACTTCTTTGGAGAAATCACCACTCCATCAGATCCTTGAACCTTCGGAACCCAACTATTCCCTTGTGTCGTCATCCTGCTAGCCTTCAACTGTTTCATTACAAACTGCTATATATACAAAAATAGTACCGTATGGATAATCCTTCCACTAAGCAAGTTCCCAGGAAAGATTGGAGGGGTCACACTGGTCCCGCTTAAAACCCAATCTCCTAGACAAAACTTCTTAGGCCATATCTATCCATCGTATTGTCTTTTTGTATATACAACCATTTGCTAGCTTTGTTGCGGCTTTCCTTTACAAGTGATCTGGGGTATCCCGGTTTTATACCTGATTTCTCAACATCTGGCGAGACTACCAGTTCTTAGATTCGTCAAGATTGGTCTTCATCAATTTCCACTCTTCACCTCAAATTATCCACATGATCGGGTGTACAGAGTGTCCCAATTTTGCCTTCCCTCAAGGCAGTTAAATTTCTCCCCACTTAGCAGTTCAACACATGTAATTGGGTAAACATGTGCACCTTCTTCTTCTTCTCTTCAACGACCACCATGATGACCTTCAGATGCCTCCTGATCGGGCAATCTCTTTTGTTAATTCACCACCGCTATTTTTGGTCTCAAATCTCAACGATCAGACCATACCATTGCATCTGGAACGATCAAATTAGCTGGAAACAAGTCTGAAATCGTCCAAATCGCATTTCAGACGGCTAAGATTTGATCAAAACAATTCTGACCTGATGAACGGCCCAAATTCAATCTCAGATCCGGTTGCATGTAGACTCTGCTGCACAGAATCTTATCCCTCGGCTCGGCTCCAATTCGGCTCGGCGCTCTTGGCTCGGCTCGCGGCTGATGATGTGGCAGATGGGTCCCACTGTGCTGACGTGTCAGATGACTGGTCGCTGACATGGCATGCCACTTGTGCATGCTGACATCACAATTACATCATGCTGATGCCATCCCTGGCATGCCTACTATGCATGCTGACATCACAATTATGTCATGCTGACGTCATTAATATCCGGGTCAGTCACATGGGTCGGGTCAACTGGTATTCGGGTCGGGTCAACCCATCCGGGCGAAGAAGACGCGTGGCACGCGTGGGGCGCGTCTGCGCGCGTGGGCAGACGCCCTGCCGGAGAGTGATGGAGAGTGCGGCCATGTCCGACGTCCGATTTTGACGTCGTTTTCACCAGTGGCTTCGTCTCGGCCTCCTCTACACAGTGGTATGGTCAAAACACAATTTTGACAACTTTCATTTTTGAGCAAAAATCGAACACCCCTTTAAACCATCAGCTATGATACCAATTGTTAGGGATTCTGGCTCCCCCATGCGCGGACCGGGGGTGTACTGATATTTGCTCAAGGGAGGGAAAATCACACTGACACAACATTTACGCGGTTCGGCAAAACCGCCTACATCCACGGGAAAGTCCATATTATTAGAGATATATAGAGAAATGATTACAACATACATGGAGGAGGAGGATCACTTCACTCAAACTCAACTCCCAGCTCTTTTGCTGCACTTGCAGCTGCTGCAATGGCAGCAAGGCTGCTGCCATTGCAGCTCTCTCTTTCTCTCCACTCTCTTGCACACACTCACGTTCTCTCACTCTCTTAACCCTCTCACTTTGCTCTCAAATAATTGCCTCTTTTATAGGCAAACATGGTGAGCCCCTCCAGCACATTTGTCAACATGGAGGGGTCAACAAAGCCTTAAACCATGGCATGAATTGTGGCACAATTCATGCTTCCACTTGCTTGGTGGTGGGGTATTGCCACAAATGGCAATATCCTAACAAAAGGTTCTTCAGGTTAACAATTCTCCCTTGGGTTTGCTCTTTGTTGATTGTTTTACACTAAGCGCAGAACAAAACGTAAAAGGATCAAAAGAATTGTATGGGAAAGATGACTTTTATTAATTGCATAACTCTTTTAAATAGAGATAGAGTTTTAGTTTAACTCAAAGACTATCAAAACTGAAGATTACATAACAAACAAATAAAAAAAAATCAAACAGTTTTATTCCTAAAGACTTGGTCTTCTAGTAGAGATCTTCAAGCCAATGCTCATTATCAACAAACCTCCTGATCTTTTGCAGCTTTTAAGGCATTCTTTCAACATTGCTCCTTGTCTTGACAGCTGCACACACCTAACTAGCTTCTTAGTTCTTCAAATCTTGCTTTTAAAAGAGCTTTAGTCAAAACATATGCAATTTGGTCATTAGTTCTGCAATAAAGTAGAGTAACTTCTTTTTCTTTCTGAACTTCTTTTTAAAAAATATAACTTGATTTTAAAGTGCTTAGTCCTGCTATGAAAAACAGGATTATTTGCAATAGAAATTGCAGCTTGATTGTCAACATAAATCTGTGTTGGCTCAAGTTGATCCATATGCAAATCTGCAAGTATTTTTCTTATCCAAATTCCTTGATTTACAATAGTAGTAGCTGCTACATATTCGGTCTCAGTTGTGCTTTGATCAACAACATCTTGCTTCCTTGAACACCAAGAGAACATGCTTGATCCAAAGCTAAGACAATAGACCAAAGTGTTTTTCATATCATCCACAGTTCTTGCCTAGTCACTATCAGAATAGCCATAAAGCATAAAATTTTGAAAATGAGAGAATTTTATACCATAGTTTATTGTACCCTTGATATATCTTACAACCCTTTTTGCACCTTGAAGATGTAATTCATTAGCACAATACATGAACCATGAGAGCAAACTTACAGTAAATGCAATATCAGGTCTTGTTGTTGTAAGATACATCAAACACTCAATTAAGCTTCTATACTGACCTTCATCTACTTTGTTTGCTCCATCATTCTTGTTGAATTTTCCTTCAAATTCATATTCATAGGAGTGCTTATGCTTTTACAATTCTCCATGTGAAACTTTTTCAGTATCTCCTTAGCATACTTCATTTGACATATGAAGATTCCATCATTGCTTTGTTTCACCTCCATTCCTAAAAAGTAGGACATCAAACCAAGGTTTGTCTTCTTAAATACGTTGAGCATTTCAGCCTTGAACTCTTCTATTAGTTTCTCATAACTTCCTGTTACAAGTAAGTCATCAACATAAACAGATACAATGATTAAGTTTGCATCAGTTCCTTTTACATACAATTTGGCCTCACTTGGACTTTTGACAAAGCCAAGTTTATGTAAATACTCATCAATTCTGCTATACCATGCTTTGAGAGCCTGTTTAAAGCCATATAATGCTTTCTTTAATAAATAGACCTTCTCCTCTTGCCTTTTGACTTCAAAGCCTTTTGGTTGTTCTATGAAAATCTCCTCTTGCAGATATCCATTCAAGAAAGTAGATTTTACATCCAGCTAATACACTTTCCAATCCTTTTGTGCTGACAATGCTAGTAGCATTCTGATTGTATCAAGTCGTGCTACAGGTGTAAAAGTTTCTGAGAAGTCCACTCCAAATAGTTGAGCATAACCCTTCACAACTAATCTGGCTTTGTATTTATTGATAAAACAATTTGCATTTTGTTTGGTTTTATAAACCCATTTGACTTCTATGGCCTTTTTGTGTAGAGGTTTGTCTATCAACACCTATATCATTCTTTTCAATCATTCTAAGTTCCTCTTTCATTGCTTCAATCCATTCGTTATTCTTTACTGCCTCTTCAAACTCTGCAGACTCACAAATAGCAATATTACTACTTTCATAAATATCAAATAAAGATCTTGTACCTCTAACTGGCTCATCATCAATAATGTCATTAATAATCTCCCAAGTTGATGATCTCTGCTTCTCTATTGATGATCTCTGCTTCTCTTATGGTTCCTCTTATTTCCATTATTTATCTTCCATCAAGTTAACATCTCTACTTACAAGAATTCTCTCATTTTATGGTTGGATGATTCTATAGGTTTTCGATGGATTGTTGTATCCAATGAACACTCCTGGTTCAACCTTCCTATCCAACATGTCTTTTTTAACCTGTGGCACATAAGCAAAACGAAGGCAACCAAAGATTTTTAAATGTTGCAGGTCTGGTTTGTATCCAAACCAAGCTTCAAACGGAGTTCTTTTCTGCAAAGCCCTGGTTGGCATCTTGTTCAGCAAATACACTGATGTGTTTGCAGCCTCAGCCCACAGTTTTTTAGCAACTCCTTTTCATGCAGCACACATCTAGTCATCTCCATAATGCTCCTGTTTTTTCTTTCACTCATACCATTTTGTTGTGGTGTGTGTCACGGGGTCAATTTTTCATCCCAAAAACAGACCTCGCGCGACAGTCTAGTCCCACTAGACTCAGCCTTTCCCTCACTGATTCACTCGTGATTTGCCTATGACTAGTTTGTCCCACAAACACAAGAGATTCCCCACACTCTTTTAATGTCACAAGCAAGCGGAATAACACTAATGAATATGAACAAAATGCACAACACAGCAGATTATAGGAACAAGTCCCAACATTTTCATTAACTCAACTAAAGGATTACACAAAGTCCTTCTTGTGTGCTATGCCCATTCACGTTCTGCATGCTACATAATTTACAACATATCTATTCACAAGATAATGGAAGTTACAAGTAGAAACTGCCTCTAACTTTCTGCACAGGTGGAGCACCCATTATCCCATGTTTTGGCCATTTCTTTCCCACATAAAAAACTGCCGCAATTACCGATGACTGCTTCCAAAATTGCTGCAACTGCATTGGCATGTTCTCCTACAAGCCAATTGCCCACTGCCAGCACACATGCTGTCAGCGTAACTGCCTCGCATGCCTTGGACCGTCCGCTGTCCCAGTTAGGATTCGTTGTCGAACATCAACCCATGCCCTGCCGAATCGTTGACGTACACTGCTGCCGAATCTACCAACGCTCATGCATGATGCCACTATCAATGCATGTTTCCATTCATGCCAGTAGTGTTTACGTCAAATCTAGGACTGCCTATTGTCCAGACTTATCATTAACCCTTATTGCTGATTTTGTCGACGCTGCCGAATTCCATCGACATTACCGATCTCATCAGTGCTGTCGAATTCCTCACTGTCTCATTGTGTCATCCCAGCACTGTTTCGTCAAGCCTTGGACAATCCTCGCTCAAGTCTCAACTCTCGTCAGCATACTATTGCGCTAGCTGTTGTGTGCTGCTGCACACACACTCTGTCGATTTTCGCTACTGTCACGCGAGCTGCCACCCCGTAGATACTATCTAACAATGTTTTTCGTCAGCCTACTCCCTAACAGATTTTAACCCTGTGACAGTGTGTATGGTGCTGTAAAGATTGTAGAAATAATAATAATAAAAATAAATCTAGAGTTTTTGATTTTACCTGGTTAATCCCATGCAATTTATTATTTCTAGTTATATAATTCTAAATCTTTATATTAATGATTAAAAATCTCTTCGTCACAATCTAGTTTGTTACTCTCTTTTCATAGATTTTCCAAGAAAATACAAAATTATCAAAAAAACATGTTTTTGACGCGATTAGGCCAATTTTTCAACCATTTGACTTATTGTTTTCATATTGATAATTTTTTATAAAAAAATTAATAAAAAAAATCAATCAAGGAAAAAACATTTAGTGAAAAAATAATAAGTAACAGTTTAGAAATTTTTTCACTAAAATAGTCCTTATTATTTTTTCGTTAAAAATCTTCTTTCACTTCCATTTCTTTCACCTCTTCCAATTATTTTAGAGTCAAGGAGCACTATCCACCAGCCATCAGAGTTCATATACCCAACGATAGCCACCTCTTCTTCTTCCATACGAGGCAACATCAATCGTTTCTTCTCTCTCTTTTATCTCAACCGACGAGATCTCCATTGCAGTACCTGTTCCTTCTGCACAACAACAACAAAATTAATTCCTTATGACAGCAACAACCTCTTGCAATAGCTTGAGGTGTCTCGATCTCTCCTTGGTCGATTTATAAACTCAGATAATTGTTTTTAGAAAAAATTATTAAAATATTGGGAAATTTAAGGCAAAATACTCATTGTTGTATATAATTTTTAGACTATTTGGACATTGTTGATTTGGATTGACGCGTATTTGTGATGATTTGATAATTTGTGTTTAATTGTTAATTTATTTCCAAGTTGTGATTGCTATTTGAATATTAAATGTTGGTTCATAAATTATGCTTGAATTTATATTGATTTGAAAATTAAATATTGATTTATTGGTTATGCTTGTATTCGTGTTGATTCATTTGATTTAATATGCGATCTCAATGAAGTTCATGAAACTAACAATAGTTAAGTTGGTTTTTTTTGGAATTGTTGGATTATTAAACTGGTGGATGATGAATAAATAGTTTGTGCAATTTTATTGTCCAAAAATTAAAGCATATAGTGACCGCCTCTTTAAGAGGTTACAAGATTTTTAAATAGGTCAGAAAACCTTAAATTTCTTAGAAAACAACTAGGAATTTGAATTCATAAAGAAAATAAACAAAAAATTCAAATTAAAACATAGAATCCAAAAAAACATAAGAAAAATACTAAAAACTATCATATCAAAAGTATCAATGCTCAAATCATGATTCTAAAAGATTCAACGACCCATTCAGTGACATGGTGGCTATCCTAGGAAAAAATGCCTACTAGTTTTGGCTATTTTAGATATTTTCTTGAACCTAAACCTATCCCATTGATACATAAAAGTATTTGTTAGGTCATCCACAAAGTCTGATTGAGCCAAATTTTCATATAATAATGTCAGATCATCACTCGGCAACTCAGAACCACCCGTGTCTACTAGCCCAACTATATCATTGGTTCATTGATTTCATTGTGGCTAGAAATTCCTATTACTTCATTACTACAAAGTTGGCTCCAAATAAGTCTTTAAGAATATGAAAGAAGAAATTTTAGGATTTGTACAACCCTCAACCTTAATGACATCTTGAGCCTTTTTTTTCCAGTGAATTTTAGTGGTTGATTCCAATCCATAAAAAATCTTGAATAATCAAAAATTTCAATTTTAACACCATAATCATCTTAATTAAGAAACTGTTTTCTTTACTTATGCTTCTAAAATAGATCCTTGAAATTTATTATGAGTTCATAATCACACTCTTCACAATCCTATAGTTTTTTCTTCTTCATCTCCATCTAATTGATTGGATATATAATCTTTTATCTTGCCCCTGGAACTTTATCTCAATTGACTAGTTAATTATGTAATTTGTTTCTTCATGCCTTTTATTACCAATAGCTCTTCCTTGAAGAATAACCTTTTCATCCTCTCTTAGAGGAACATGTCCTATTCCGTGACCATCTTTTTTAGCCATTTAATAGCATTCAACAATTAACCATAAAAAATCATTGAATATGAGAAATCTTTATGGATTTTTAATATATCATAACTCCATCAGCATTTCAAAGCAATATCACAACACCATCAACATATATATCAAAGCAGATAAGATAATATCTGCCAATCGCAGCAGCATAAGCATATCACAGTAGATATGATCATCATTAAAGCTTGATTATTATCTGATGATGTTTCAAAATTCAAGATGTTTAGGACTATAGTTTTTTAGTGGTTGAATAATGGGTTTAATAAGTGTCTTGTTATTTAATCTATTCTCATAGCAAAGAAAGATATATAGTAGCTTAATGTATGAATCCTAATACATGCAAAACAATACCCTTTTGGTAGATTTAGGATCCTTTAGATGTTTAAGTAGTATGTTTGTAGTGATAATGAAATAAATATGTAAAAAAACATTAAATCCTACAAACAAGGTTGTTTTCTTGTTTTGGTATGAAATAAATATTTTGTAAAAAAATTGTGTTACGTGTATGTGTTAAAAACTGAGAAATTGTGAACTATTTATTACCTGGGTGATTTAAGATGTATTTATGCTTTCTGAACCTTGTTCTTTTGCTTGAGTGAAGGGATTGGAAAGTCATTGCAAATTGACAACATTAATAAGGGATACATATATCTTACACTTATATTAAAGATGAATAAATATCCTCAACACAAATATTAATTATGAACAAATATATTTTAAACTTGTATTAATAAAAAAAAAATGTGATAGGTCATAAGAGACTCTTGTATACCTTGGACCTAGGGTGTGGATGAAGTAAGATTCAGGCTAAAAAACCCAGGTAAGTAAGAAATCTCAAAGGCCAGGTGTTGGGTCTAGAAAGTCCGGACTCAAAACATTAGGCTCCAGCTGCGTGATAGGGCCCAAGAGATGCCTGAAGCTTGGGCTCAAACATGTTTTTAGACTCTCTAGGGCTTGGATCATTGCTAAAACAAGCTTGGGTTAACAAAAAATTATTTAAAAAATACTGATAATTCCTGACGCATTGCCTGATTGTATATATTGTTTTATGATTTCCTATTATCATAGGTGTATAATATCTTAGCCTTATCAAGCTCGTATAATGTAGAGTTTTTTTGCCTTGTAACTTTATCTATTTAATTTTTTTATGGTATCATAGCTTACACCAAGTAGTAGTTAATAAAATTAAATGAACTTTACACTCAAATAATATAGGTGTGTTAAAAAGTAGTATAAAAATTATTGTTGGGCCTCATTTATAGATTGATATGATTTGTTTGATAACAGTAACTGATCAGGGTGTCTGCAACCATATTATTTTTCAGACTGGAATCTTTCTTGATTGATAATGACATTGTTACAAATGAAGAAAACATCAGTTTGTTTTTCCTTTACTGTTGATAATATTTGTCCCCTTCTTCAATCAATATATGTCTTCCAAAGAGTTTGCTAGCAGCACCGATAATTTCGATGGGGGCAATGCTGCATGCAAGCCTTTAATTAAAATAATGGATGCTGTATCATTGCAGGTAAGATAAACCCAATAATGGATGCTGTATTATTGCAGGTAAGGTAAACCCCGGCAACTTGCTTGTTGGATTTTACGTGTTGAAAGAGAGAGTTGGTGTGCTTTGTCCCCCAGACACTTGGTTTGCGAGTAACTAGTAGTGATCTATCTGGTTAAATGGTTCATAATTAATCCATCGTATCCATCGTTTTAATTTCTCGTCCTGGTGATGAATTCTACTTTGTTTTAGTCACGAAACTTTCACTGCATACATGTTGATGCGGCGGCCTGAAGGAATCAAAGAGAAAAAGAAGACAGAAGTTCGCGAAAATCCTACCTGCACTGTTTATTCTCTATTAAAATATTATAATCTGCCAAAATTTCCCTTGGAAAGAATTTATAGAATTTATAATTAACTATGAGCATGATCCAATATCCAAATATTCAGATCCTCAAGATCCCTCTACATCACATGTGAACAAAATCAAGTTGATATATAGTTTTTTTTTTTCTCATGTGCACTACTGCCTATTTCTTTGTATTGTCCTGTTGTGTTAGTATAATTGCATGCATCTTGACGGGGTTTTCTCTATACAGAATATAAACTGTGAAAAGTCGAATTTCACCATGTATGCAAAATGTGACTTCATCTCTCTGCCAAAAAAAATTATCAAGTGTTTGGAGTGCACATGGAACAGGAAGTAATATTTTTTCCTCCCATGCCCGAGAATATTCTTATCCTCGTCTACAGGAAAAAACAGACAAGAGAATTAAGAACAGCTACAAATTTTGCTCTCACATCACCATCTATCTGCTGCAACTTTTTCTTTTTCCCGCTGCAGCTTTGACAAATCATATTTGGTGATAGCTCATAGTGAAATCAATAATGCAGATGTGTTCATGCATCTTTTATTATCATTATAATCAAGATCACTAATTTGTTGCTGGTCGGTAAGATCAGCCAAAAAACCCGTCCACGTCAATCTTTTGTAGGTCTAAAGAGCCCTATCTGGGTCAAAATCTCAAAGATTACAATCTGAATCCTCATACATAATTTGTCCCCTGAGCACTCCTATTTAGTTGACTTACCCAATCTCTAAACCTACTACATCAGCAGCTTGCAGAAGCCCTTTCCTAACACATACACCCACACAGCCCAAAGAAAAGAAGAAGAAGAAATGAATGCATTCTTCACCATTTTCTTGTTCCTTGTCCCCATCTTCCTTCTTCTTGTCAAGGGAAGAAAATCATCCAACAAACTACCTCCAGGTTCACTGGGGATTCCCATAATAGGCCATAGCCTGCAGTTTCTCAAAGCAATGAGAACCAATACTGCAGAAAAATGGCTTCACGAAAGGATACAAAAATATGGCTCAATATCAAAGCTGACCCTCTTTGGCAAACCAACTGTTTTCATATATGGAAATGAAGCAAAAAGTTTGTATTCACCAGCGATAGTAGCACGATCTCCTACAGTCAAACAACGTCTCTGAAGATGATTTTGGGAGATCGATGTATAGCAGAACTCTGCGGACAAGATCACAAGCGCATCAGGGATGCACTCCTATCATTTCTAACCTGAATCATTGAAAAACTATGTGGGGAAAATGGATGAGGAAGTAAGGATGCATATGGAGACGCATTGGAAAGGAAAACAAGAGATCACTGTATGTAATGAAGTTTCCTATGAATAAATTTTTCCCTTTGTTAATTGAAGAGAGATGACTAATATAACTCGTTTTTGCTTGCTAATAGGTCTTACCCTTAATGAAGAAGCTATCGTTCGATGTCATTTGCTCCCTTCTATTTGGAATCGAGCAAGGAGGAACTCGAAGAGATAAGCTTGTGACTTGGTTCCAACAAATGATAGGAGGAATATGGTCAGTCCCCATTAACTTTCCATTCACACGCTTCAATCGTGGCCTTCGTGCAAGTGCAAGGGTTCGAAACTTTTTGAAGGATCTCATAGCTGAAAAAAGGATGGGGCTGAAAAAGGGTGCTGATCCTCACCAGGACCTCATCTCTTGCTTGCTTAGCACCCGTGATGAAAACAATGGAGAAGGGATGACCGAGAAGGAGATTGTGGATAATGTTATTCTTGTTTTGACTGCAGGACATGACACTTCAGCTATTCTGATAACTTTCATGACCGGCTTTTAGCTATTGAACCTTCAATCTACGCAGCTGTTCTTCAAGGTATGCATGAACCTTAACTCTTTGAAACCTTGCCGAAAAACACTTCTTGATTACATACAATATTGCCGCGGCAGAACAAGAAGGGATAGCTAAAAGCAAGCCCAGGGGAGAGTTGTTAACTTGGGAGGACCTTGCCAAGATGAAGTACACATGGAAAGTAGCATTGGAAACTTTGAGAATGTTCCCTCCAATCTTTGGTGGCTTCAGGAAAGCTGTTAAGGATATAGAATACAACGGATACATCATTCCTGAAGGGTGGCAAGTAAGTTAAATCCTCAGTTTTCAGTTTCTATCTTCTTAAGCTGCTTTAGTGCTTAACAGTAAACTGAACCCTTCTATCTCTGATACTTAGATATTCTGGACAATGAATATGACTCACATGGATGACAGCATATTCACCGAACCATCGAAGTTTGATCCGACCAGATTCGACAACCAAGCTTCAATCCCACCTTACAGCTTTATTGCATTCGGAGGAGGGCCTCGGATGTGTCCAGGATATGAATTTGCAAAAATCGAAGCCCTTGTTACAATCCATTATCTGGTCACTCAATTTACATGGAAGTTAAGTGCAGATACTAGTTTCAATAGGAATCCAAGGCTCATGCCATCGGAAGGGTTACCAATCAAAATCATACCAAAGAAATAAAATGAAAGCTCTATTTTCTCCCCCTCGCTGCACCCCTAATTCAGAAAAATAAATTGCAGTGTCAGCTTATCTCGTAGCCCTTCCCGCGTATGCGCGTATGATTTTTTTTTTTCATAATTATCATGTAATTGTTTGGTAACGTAATGTTATGTTTATCTAATTGTTATTTTAGATAACTTTGGAATACATATTTTTATATATTTTAGGCATGCTTATAATTTTTTTTTTATCAATTATTATTACTCGATAAATAGATCCTTAATTATGCTTGAGTATTCCATATATACACTTTAATTTTCTTTTTAGTATTTTCTAAATTCATTGTCTTAGAAAAAAAATAATTTTCTTTTTAGTATTTTTTGTGGTTAGTGTGCTTGTGGAAAAACAAAAAGTCATATTACATTCTACGAATTTAACATATATTTTTGTCTAGAAATTCTTTATATAACAATCAATAAAAATGCACCTGGATTATTTTATCATATCGTTGTTCTTTAATGAAGAAACGATGTTGAGGAAAGTTGTCTTTGCTGATTAGAGGTCAGATCAGCTAAGACGAAACATTTTTTAACTTTCTTTGACCGCCCATTGAACTCAGGCCTCAACCAAGGATCATAAGCCCCACACCTTTGCGTGAGTGTTTTTTTTTTTTTGGCTAAGTGTCACTAGATCAACCGACCATTGGTCTCTGATCCTCTGGTAATCAATTGAAGACTGCCTGTAGTTGTCTTTGTTGGAGGTACTGTCCTTGATGAAGACGCTAACATTCAACATCATCTGCTCTTCTGTTTGGAATCGAACGAGGAGCTAGAAGAAATAAACTTGTTAATTGGTTTCAGCAGATGATGGAAGGGGTGTGGTCAATCCCCTTCACAAGCTATAACCGTAGCCTTCAGGCAAGTGCAAGGATTCGAGATATGGGGAAGGATCTCATAGGTGAAAAGAGGGTTGGAACTTGCACAGAAGAGTTCTGATCCACGCCAAGATCTCATCAGTTGCATGCTTAGCACTCGTGATGAAAACAATAGAGAAGTAATAACTGAGAAGGGGAATTGAGGACAATGGCATGCTTGTTATGACTGCAGGACATGACACTTCATCTATTCTGGTAACTTTCCTAATTCGGCTTTTAGCTAACGAGCCTTCAATTTATGCAGCTATTCTTAACGGTATACATGACGTATTCTTCTACTCTGCAACCGACAATCTGTACCGGAAATCTGAGCAGCATAAACAACAACAATATGCAAAAAATGTTTTGAACATAAACACTTGAAATGCATTGCATGTCAATGATGACGATTATTATTGTATTTTGCAGAACATGAACAGATCACGATGAACAAGCAGAAGGGACAGTTGTTAACTTGGGACGACCTTGCTAAGATGAGTTACACGTGGAGAATAGCACAGGACTTGAGAATCTTCCCGCCTGTCTTCGGTTGCTTCAGGCAAGCCGTGAAAGATAAAGAATACAATGGATACCTTATTCCTTAAGGGGTTTTTTTCTCTTTGTTGCTTTCGTGCACAACATTTATCGAAACACTTCATTTATGATATTTAGATTTTCTGGGTAATAAATATGACCCACACAGACGACAGCATACTTCCAGAACCGTCATAGTTTGATCCAACCAGATTCGAGAACCAAGCTTCAATTCCACCTTACTGCTTTATTCCACTAGGAGGTGGCCCTCGGATATGTCCAGGATACGAGTTCAAAGGATTGAAACCCTAGTTACAATCCATCACCTCGTCACTCGATTTACATAGAAGTTTTTGGCATATAATTTTTTCAAAAGGGATCCAATGCCAGTTCCAACTAAAGGACTGCCAATCCAAATCATGCCAACATTATAGTTTACGTTCTAGTTTTCTAAATATACACAACAGAACTGGTCTAAAAGAGCTTGTAGCAAAAAGATGTTCTGGTATTCCAGCTTCGAGTCTTGACTACTTAGCACTAACCACTTATTATAGAATGGTTGCTGTTATGCAGAGCAGATTCACTTGATCAAGCTAGATGATTTCTTTCAAAACCAAGGATAATATGTCCGTATTAAACGAATGAAAAAGATGACAACTACCTAACTGAAACGAGCGACTTGTATGGCGTAGCACTGGCACTTAACAGAAATATACAAGAGTAGCATTCCCAAAAGGGAACATCTTGGCGAATGCAACAAGCAAAGCATCTTTCTCCACTCTTGCATGAAATTGAATGTGACAAATGAGATTTTGGAAGCATATCAGAAATTGGAACAAATTCGGTTAAAATAACTAGTAGAAGTGGCAACTATGGACCAATTCAGCTTAGACAACTGCGATGGAAAGGAATGACTGAAACAATCACATTCCATGCGTGTAAATAGTCTGCCATGTGGCTAATGTATACGTGTAAGAGAATTAACAGCTAATAGTTTCTGTAGTTTTACACTATCATAGTCATATTTACATTCACTAACAAACCCTTTTGTTTAGCAGCTTCCATGCATCAAATCAAAGAATAATGCAGCCGCTGGCATCAACTATGATTTTACATCAACATCAAGAGATGGGAAGCCATTTAGCAATTCTGTGTTCTAAAGTATTTTGGGGGAAGCGATGGGCACCTTTCATTCATATGGGGGTAAGGATCCATGGTATTGTATTCTGGTAGTTCCATTCGATACTGCCCTTTAATCTGACAAAATGGGAGCTTCACATCATCTCCATCATTACACCACTTTGGCAGGCGGCTTGAATTGTTTTCAAAAAACCTTAGTGTGTAAGCATCTTTGATCTGCATTTTCATCAAGAAAATGAATACATTCAGGGGGCGGTGATGGGGAAGAGCAGCAGAATACATTCAATCATTAAAGTTCATTAAAACTAAAAAGTTTATAGTGATTCTGTTTTTTTTTTTTCCTTCTTCTTTTTTTCTTTGGTTGCAGTAAGTAGAATATTGATGTTAAATATCAATGTCTTGATTCAAACAGAACAGATTTTAATAAGTATACTTGGAAGACTAACCGTAAATTCAGTCACTTGTACAGAGCTAGTAATTGGATCAAATAGTCCTGCTTCCTTGTACATTTCCAGGACAAAAGCAATACATGAGGTCGACTTTCCATCAGTATACAACCAATCATCCTGTTCAGGAATTGTCAACAATTTTCCAAAGGATGACCCACGCTTTTCAACTTCTACCAAGATATCAGGAAGATCAAGGCCCTACATGGAGCACAAAAGTTAAAATCACTGTTGATAGAATCAGAACACAGACCTTTCAGAAGAAAACCTACACCTAATTTTCTGACTTCAGAAGAATAAATTCACGCAGGCACTTGAAAACTCAGCTACACTCATCTAATCATCTTGACTCCCTTGGATATGTGGCTTGGTGATTAAGAACCAACCATAATATCTGGATAAAGCTAACGAGATAAAGGATGGGAGTAACAGGCTAACAATTTTTAGATCGTTTTAGATACAAGTGACCAATTCCTAAAAATCAACCAGTTATTGATAGCATGTGCATGTATTTAATTGACCCGTCTAAACAACTTAAATCATTTGATAAGCTAGTCAAATAACATAAAAATGCTGGATTGATTTATTAAGATACCTGAGTTCCAAGTCGTTTGTTCAAGGCTTCGTTCCACATGTTGGCAGCATATTCAGGTTGTATGTGATTCCAAACTGTCATAAAAGAAGCAACCTGCAGGACCACAAAACTGGCAATCAAAACTATGTAGACCAAAAACCTCAAAGTAAAGCTGTACATACAAAAGAATTGTTCTGTAAAAATTCTGACTGATGCCGCTGCTTAAAACTTCTGAAACCAATATTTTCATCAATTGGTTTTTCAGATATAATACTCTCCAGTACCCCTAGCAGATCAAATGCGCATCTTGAAATATTTAAGGATAGCAAACAAAAGAATTGTTCTGCAAAACTTGGAAAACATTCTTTGGCTGATACTGCTGGTTAAACTTCTGAAACAAATATTTTCACCACTTGGTTTTTAAGTTATACTATCCAGTACCCCTGGCAGATCAAACGCACATCTTAAAATATTTAAGGATGATATTCATAACAGCATCACAGTGAAATTCTTCAAGTTTTTTGAAGATGCCACATATGGCTCAAACTTGTCGATGGCAGTTAACCATCACAAATGTAGCATGCAAAAAAGCTAGGTTTCTAGCTTCATTTCATCAAGATTACAAGTTCTTATTATACTAGACGTTTTATCTTATAAATTTAAAACTTATGTTATGAAGACATCAGCATACAACTTCACGATATAATGCCAACACAACTTTCCTAGAAAAACTAGGCAGAAACAAGAAAATTAACTCATCACTGTAATCTTCTTCCTTATCTAGGGGTAACAACATGATGCACATCATACATGGTTAACCTTGGGGGAGAGAAAGCTGGAAAATATCTTGTTATGACCCATCTACTTTAGAAATGAAAAAATCATGTTGTCTGGTGTCCATGATAAGAAGGTAGAAAAATAAAGAAGAAATAAATTATAGCAGCAGCATTAACATGGTAGTTTCAATACCAGATGAGCATCCAATGGTGGTGGATAGTTCCCATCCAGAGTGTCTATCCAGCTGAATATCAAGTTATGATATCCATAAGGGTTTCCTTTCATGCTCAAAGCATACTCCCACGCAGCAGTCTCATTGAACTTAGCTCGCACATCAGGATGCAGAGGAAGCAGTGCAATATGTGGATTTGAGTTGTCCTTGTTCAGCTCAAATTCCCACCATTCATCCCAGGGTAACACAGCAATAACATCTTCTCCCTGCAAAATGGACGAAAATGTTCAAATTAGCCAGACAATTAATGTGGCTATCTTGGTTTCTCCTGAGATCGCCAGGTGTCCAGAAAGAACTAAACATGAATGTTTTGGGGAAATGCCATATCCTGGGCAGTATCACACCTTCACATAAATCATTGGACAAAGAATAGAAAATTATTTAAAAAAAAAAACCAAGTGGTGATGTTAAATGTTGTTCTATCAAATATAGGTTACACCATTGAAGTACTATATTGTAACATATTTTAGCAAGCTCCACTTAGCTTACCTGTTCATTTTCATTTCCTGATTCGCCAACCCATAGTTTTCCTTCAGAATCCCGTAAGAAAACAGCAGAATGACCAGCATAAGCTCCACTGACCCACTTCTCCAAAGTCTCAAAACCACCCCATCTTCCACGAATTTTTGATATAACAAGGAAGTCACCAGAGTGAATATCATCGACACTGATGTTGGTAGCCCAAGGCTGAGGACGCTGTTCAAAGGTAGCTCCCATGTGTTTCTCCAGGAACCCAATATTAGAATTCTCACCCCATCCAGTATTTGTAAATAAGGGAAAGACATCCCACAGTGCTTGAAGGGTTCCGAGCATCCCCGCGTGCATAAGGAAAATAGAGACTCCCCGATTTTTCACCTGATTTCATTGAAAGTAAGATCACAACATTAGCTCCAATCTTAAAACCAAAAATAAAACAAACTAGCTAATGTATTAAATACAGAAATGACAGGAAGTGGCAACTTACATATTCGTATTCAGCTTTGCTTTCCCACTCTTTAAACTCTAATGTATGTTCTCGAGATAATAAGTAATAATCCCATGTCACACGATATGGAGTGGCAAAGACATAAATATCCATGCATGTCCAGCTGTGAGCATTGCTAACCTAAACAGCATAAAGACACATTTCAAATCACTACAAGCACAAAAAAATGTGACCACTCATAGGTGCTAACACAGATAAACCACCAAAAGTAAAACTTACATGGACTAACAGAAGTCGAGTTCTGTCCCTCAAAATAAAAACATCCATTTACCATATAACAAATCCTAAAAATTTCAACAAAATGAACCAGACTCCAAACTAGAAAAGGTAAAATAAAACTCAAACGCGATGCTCCAGGCATTGCAAAGCCCGAAAAAGATCAAATTCAGTTCTAAAATTTAACAAAACTCAAATCCCTATATTAAATTCTCAAATTCAACAAAACAGCTAAAAGAAAACAAACCAGTCACCATAAAAATTAAAAGAAAAAAAGTCAATTAAAACCTGGATTCGTGCTACAGGAACTCAAATTCACCAGACATTCAACTCATGCAAACCACGTACCAAATGCTCCATATTTTCAGCAAAACCAACTAAAATGAAATCAAAACAATCACACCATATCCCCATATTTACTTCCTTTAACACCCAGATACCAACCAAACGAGCTTCAACTCACACTAAAATAAAACACATCCAATATCATTGCCAAGATAGTAAAAATGGTCAAAATTCCAACAAAACCAATCAAAACAACCACACCGAAACCGCAAATTGACTTCCTTCCACACCCTGAAAAGCTTCAATTCCACACTAAAACCTAATACATGCAATGTCCAGATACCAAAACCTTCAAATTTCAACAAAAACATCAAAACTTCTCAAGATTTATATTACCATAAAACAAGAATTTCCCATCACCAAATTAAAAACCCAGAAAGCAAATCCCCCAAAATTCAATCAAAACCAACAACTTCAATAAAACCCAAAACACCAAAAATCCACATATTTATTACCTTAAATATGGATTTAGTACAATCAAATTCAAAACCCAGATAGCGAAATCCTCCAAAATTCAATAAAAACCAAAAACTTCAACAAAACCCAGAACCAAAAGTTAACATCTTTAATACCTTAAGATGAAGTGTTCCACCACCAAATTCACTACCAGTCTTATTATGAAACTCCATCCAAGCCCGGTTCTCGTAAAAGCAAGCACCTTTCCAG
This sequence comes from Populus trichocarpa, assembly GCF_000002775.5. Classification (NCBI taxonomy): domain Eukaryota; kingdom Viridiplantae; phylum Streptophyta; class Magnoliopsida; order Malpighiales; family Salicaceae; genus Populus; species Populus trichocarpa. The sequence continues at coordinate 45,068,203 of NC_037285.2, read as the reverse complement.
TCACCGGTTTCATTTAAAGCAGAGGCAGCACCAACAAATGTGGGCAATAGGTCTACAGCACCATGTAGGCGATTGAGAATAGGCCATGAAACTTGTCTTGGTAACAAAGGAAGCAAATCCTGAGGATGGAAGGGTAATTTTGCAGCTAGAGATGATTGTGGGGTGACAAAGAAAAGAAAGAGGGAGATTGTCAGTAATGTTTTCAAAGAGATAGATGGCTCCATGAGAGAGTAAACTGAAGAATTGAATTGAAAGTTGCTTGCTTTTGTATCTCTCTCTCTTTGTTTGCAGTTTCTATGGAGTGTATATAGAGAGGACCAACAAGAAGGGAAGAGAAAATTTTGTACTTCAAGGTCATTGAATTTTTATTTATTTTTTTCTCCAATGAAAGTACATGTCCTGTCATGACATGATTGGTTTATTTTGTCTTTATATTCAAGTTTTCTCATTTTGACTAATTATAGTTAGGGAAATGGACAAATTGGTCCCCATACTATTATACTTGTTTCAATTAAGTCTCCCATCTATCGAGATATCCATCTTCATATCGTACCTGTATAATGTATCTGTCTTTGCAATATTTATCAATTTAAATATTAGAAAAATCATTTTCACCTGTGTTTTAAGGAGCAAGAATTTCTCTTTGTATTTCTTTAGTTGGAGCCAAAACTAATTTACTAGCATTGAAAGCCAATATAGTTCCGGTCCTGTTTGTTTATTTGTTTTGATGGTTGGAAAGTTTTTTTTTTTTTTTTTTGTAAAGATTTAATTTTTTTAAATTAGTTTTATTAGTGTTTTTGAATATTTTTTTTTATGTGATAGGTCAAAAATAATTTTTTTAAAATATTTTAAAATAAAAAATATTTTAAAAACTAACGTAATATTAATTTGAAAACTAACCATTATCGTAATATAAAGCAATTTTTTAAAGATTATATAAAGAAAATAGTATATAGGGTGTTTAAGATTATGGTAGCGGTTACTTTTTAAAGTATTTTTTGCTTAAAAATGTATCAAAATAATATATTTTTTTATTTTTTTAAAAATATTTTTTAATATCAGAATATCAAAACGATGATCCAAAAACATTAATTTGAGCACTTGAGGTCGTGACCTAGCGGTCCTGGCAGGGAATTCCTTGCCTCTGCACCCAGGTTCGACTCTCTATGTGCACGTCTGTCACCTCCGCGGTGTCTTACCTGCTTACTGGGCTTACAAGGTGTTCAGTGAGTCCGGGGATTAGTCGTGGTGCGCGTAAACTGGCCCGGACACCCCGAGTTATTAAAAAAAACATTAATTTAAAAAAAAAAATATTATGCTTGCACCGATAGCTTTTTTTGATACAACACTCTCTATGTAAGGTATTTTGCGTAAGAGAAGTGGAGCATCATCAACGATAAGACTTGGTGTTTAGCAGGCTGTCGAGCTTGGCCCAGAGAACTAACAAAAACAAATAATTAAATAAAGATGAGCACATGAAGGAAACTTATTCGCATCACCATGCTTTCTGCAGACATTAATTATCAGTAGCAATATCTTTAGAAATTGATAAGAGTTTTAAACATCCGATCCTCCTCGTGGAGAAAGCTTTCCTTGAGAGTCTTCTAGTTTTGTTCAATACCCTCCTTCATCTTAAGCTAGATCATCCTTCCATCAAATTCATTTAGTAGTTTTTTTATTCTATTTTAAGATTATATTTGATAATGCGGTTTAAACATATTTTTTACAATATTGTTTTTTTAAGTATTAAATTGATGTTTATTAAGTGTTTTTTTAATAATTTTGATATATTAATTTTTAAAATTAAAAAAAAAAATTGATTTTTTTTTATATATATTTTCAACAAAATGGAGGAGTGTTACAAATCAGAAAGGTAGAAAGGGCAGTATTAAATTTAGAGAATAAAATGAGGGACCTAATTGTAAATATAAAATAATACATGAGAGCGATTAAATAAAAAACTAACGAGTGGGAAGGTAGAAGCTACTCTTCTATCAGAGCCTGGTTTCGATCCAGGGACCTGTGGGTTATGGGCCCACCACGCTTCCGCTGCGCCACTCTGATTGTTAAAATGAGTTAGCAGCAAATCAATATATAACATAAATGTTTCTTGTCTTCATAGTTCTTTTCCTTGACCGTCTCTTCCTCTCTTTCGCTTCTTTATTGCAGCAGCATCCATAAAAAAATTTACTAACCAAGAAAGCAATTCAGAAGTTCAAAGCTTTGATCAAAACCCACAAAAGAAATCAATCAAAGAAACAATCTTTGATCAAGAAGAATGAGGAGGAGACCTGGTATTGGTGGGTTACAAACAGCAGCTGCTGCAAGGGTAACTATTGTTTGATTCATAGGTTTCACTTTTGTTTGTTAAACTGTTAAATATTTATTGTTGCTGAATTGTTGTTTTTATTTTTGGTTTCCATAATGCTATTGAAGGATCAATATCGGTTACTAGGAGAAAATGTAGCAAAGCTAAGAACTGATCTTATGAAAGAACAGCTTGCCACTTTCCGTTCTCAGCTTGAAGATTTTGCCCGTAAACACAAGGTAAGCTGATAGAACTCTGTATTATATCAATATATTTTACTATTTGAAGATGAAAGAGTTAGGATTTTTACTGCTGAAGTTGTGAATTCAAAGGTGTTTAATTCTGTTATGGTAAAGAATGATGAAATTTTGGGCTTCTTTGATAAATTCATTCCTAACCCAGTTGCTAATTTTGATGGATTTTGAGAAAAAATGAAGGGAAAATAGTATGATTGTCAAGGTTGTGACTTTTATGGAAACTGGTATTGAGATTTTGATGTGGGCTGGTGCAGAATGATATTCGAAAGAACCCAACTTTCAGGACGCAATTCCATGAGATGTGTGCTAAAGTTGGAGTGGATCCACTGGCATCGAATAAAGGTTTTTGGGCAGAGCTGTTAGGGATCGGTGACTTCTATTATGAACTTGGTTAGTACTGTTTCTTTCTTGATTATAATGGTGCTGTCTGTATGAACAGATACACCTTCTATTATGAACTTGTGTTTGAGGTTTCGAGTGTCTTTGATGCAAGACAAGAAGGTGTATCTGTTGCTTACAAGAATGTTATAAATGCATTCTAAGAACATTTATTTGCAGTTTGTATTGGAATCATTTGACATGTTTGCAGGAATACATCACCTAAGAGGCTATTTAACTAAAATTAATTACTTTGTTTTGTAATAAGACCGTTGGTGGGTCTCAAATTGAGCTCTGATTTAATTATTGAGGATTGAAACCTTATGGCTTTAAATTCAAAGATCTTTGGTGCATTATGTGATTCTTTGTTCTTCGGGTATTAGGTTGTATCTCGGAAATCTTTTTGCTCCTCTAGCTCCTGCATTCCACTTTCAAGTCTAATCTTTTCAGTGTATAGCATGTTATTCAATATTGCTCTAAAATGTCATTAATGATAAATATATACTTGGCTCCAGGAGTGCAAATTGTAGAGATATGCTTGGCAACAAGACCTCACAATGGAGGTTTGATCAATCTGCAAGAACTCTGTGCTCTGCTTCGGCAGAAACGAAAAAGTGATCGTGAAGCTGTGTCAGAGGATGACTGTTTGCGTGCTATAAGTAAGCTGAAGGTTTGTATTAAGGAGCTTTTGTGGTATGTGTTCTATTGATACTAGCTCTGTTTGAGAAACAAGATGCAAATGCAATGTGAAGTTCTTCTACTGTTGACTGGGGGCAACAGAACATTTTTATGTGTATGCTGTTTGCAAATTAGTTTAGATGCATAATGCTTGCTGTAAGATAGATTAGTCTTTGCATTTGCTTCCATATTGTTATATTTCAAGCATGCAATAGTGTCGTTCTCTATTTCATGATCAGCAATAGAGTTACATGTCTCAAGTTAGTTTCCTGGCAACGTTTGTTAATTGACTGAGTGATGCATTATTAACATCCAGAGCTTGAATCTTTTCAGATATTGGGCAGTGGTTTTGAGGTGATTTCTGTTGGGAAAAGAAAGCTTGTTCGGTCAGTTCCAACTGAATTGAACAAAGACCATAATGAAATTCTGGAGCTGGCTCAGGTTTTTCTATTTTCCATATCTTAAAATATCATCTTCATCAAAGAACAAGTCTCTCATGTTGCATCAAACTTCTTAATTCTATCAGGCTCAAGGTTTTGTGACTGTTGATGAGTTAGAGAGACGGCTTTCTTGGACATCTGGTCGTGCTACTGATGCCCTTGATACTTTATTAGATGTAAGTGTTTGTCACCAGTATTTTATTACACATAGTCCAATTTCTCATCTACCCCATTCTCGCTTCTCAAACAATTGGATTCTTGGGGTTCTTAAATCCTTATTGGTGTATCAATGCAGGAAGGACTTGCTATGATTGACGATGGCCATAGAGATGGCAAACGCCGCTATTGGTTCCCCTGTGTATCTTCCATCTCCACTTCAGTGGTTTCTGATATTTAATACGTGGTTCTTTGTCTCTCCACGTCGTTTATACTTGTACACCGACTTAAAAGTGCCTTAGGCATTCGATTTTTCTCCTCCGTATTTGTTGTGTTGGAGGTGCTATGAAAGTTTCAAATACAATTTTGACAGAAATTGATGTATGCTGTTCCCCTTGCCTGCCTGCCTTCCTCCTCTCGGCCAAATGCATCTAACAAAATTCTTTTCTGCTAGACGTGGATGAGATTGACTGCTTTAGATAAATCTTTCAAAGCTCTTCTCTCTAATAATGGCAATGTACAGAGGGCATGGTTGCTTATGCTCATTTTTAATCAAGGAGCAAACAAAATTCTACTCATAAAAAAACTAAGAGATGAATGAGATTGATGACCAAGGGTCTGTGGTCCCAATTATAGTTCTTTGAGAAATTAACTATAAATTGTATACTGAGATTATCGAAACATGCGAGGAATTACAGAAAACAATCTTATGACTGAGTGTGCCTCTTAAATTTTGCTAAAAATTTCATGCATTTACAACACATCTTGAATTCGAACCAAAACATATGTGCTTGACAGAATTATTGGACTGCAACCTGAGAAGCGCTCTCAGTCTCTTCAGTCCAGTCAGTGGTAGGTTCACTCCAGGACCTTGGTCTTACCCCAAGCTTAAAATACAAGGCCATCTCTAATGCCTCAAAAACCTTATTCTTATCCAAGAATTCATTCCAAACTCCACTCACTATGCAATAATTGTTGTTATATGGTTGCCGATGATGAGCACCATGTTGTGACCTTGACACAAGCAATCCAACATCCTGCAATGCCACTACTATGGGGGGTAACTTGCTCTTTGTGCCATGAGCCCACGCATGAAATTGCTGGCTAAACATGATACAACCGGAGCACACACCAACAAAGGCATTTACAGTGGGATCATTACAAACCAAGTCTACAGGAAGCACAAAGAATGCTACTGTTCGTGCAAGAGCATGCAAGTTATTAGCAAACTGACGCCTAGTTATTGTCCATGGCCACTTATGATGACCTTGAAATGCTTCAATTTGATTGCCAAAAATCGGTGTTGATCCATCACCATAGTTGTCAATACCCCAATGGTAAACCCCAGATCCAAGGTCAGCTAAAATGTACCCAATATAGCCTGCTAACATGGGCTCAAGCCAGATATGAGAATGACCTGCACCTGCAATGGCCTTAGCTAGAGAAACCAGCACCGTGGTGCACCCGGTTGCTACCCATGTTCGGTGAGACCATGTTGACTGCAAACTTGGGTCATTCAGCACAGGAGGGGTGCTAATAGAGGTGACTAGGTTTGGTGGGGTTACAAACTGTGGCTCAAAGGTTACCTGGTTAGGGCTAGACTTAGGCTTGGTAGGGGTGGTAGTGGCTGAGCAGATGATACGCTTGCGGTGCCATGGATTATGGGCTGGAGACCTTGTGAGGCAGTGGTTGTGCTGGGGAAGGATAGACATCGAGGGTGGCTAAGAGAAACCAACTCCAGCGTGGCTTGAGAGGCGATATATACGAGCTCAAAACATGAAACTAGTGGCCCTAAATCATGCTGGTGGTCTTGTGGAGATATTCGAAAGACTTCAATGTTATGGTCTGCACATAGGATTCGTGGGGTTATGGAAGTCGCAAGTTCCTTGCTTTGAATTTTGCATCGCATACGCTATTTGCTAGAGTCTTTGCCTCGACATTTTTAATATTTAGCTTGTTCTTAACACTTTATGTTGCCTTGGCAAAGAATTTGACACATAACAAGCGATGAAATACATGGTGGTAGACAAAGGGTTAGCTTATTGGAGTACAAAACTCCTTAGAGACCATACAATTTGGTCTCATTTATAGTGGTCCACATGCCAAGATTTTGGGTGACTTTTTTTTTAGCCAATTGGATTGCTTTCTTTCTAAGTCTGTTTGGTATTATTATAATGATTATTTTTTAAAATATTTTTTGATATTAATAAATCAAAACAATACAAAAATACATATAAAAAAATAGATTTTTTTTTAAAACATAGAAATAAATCAATTTCTGCCAAAGTGGACAAACAAATTGAGTGGACAGTTTTTTAAGATGGTTATCTTTCGATGCTCAAGGTTGTGACCAAATGGCTCTCTCCATCTTTTGTCTAGTGGTGGGCTTGGTGAGGGAAAACTTTTCTACAGATGGGGATGGAAAAGGAGTGGTGTTCTAATAATATAGCCATTGATAGTGAGAATTGCTGTGGAATATTCAAGTCCTGAAGCATCTACAAGTTGCCCATTTGACATCGGCAAAATATTAAATATGTATGAGTGATATGAATATAATGGAGTTAAATAGCATTTTCAAGTTTCTAATTTTTTTCAATAATCTTAATTTGGATTTCTTTATTTTAATTGTTTGAGTACGTGAATTTTCAATTTTTTTTAATTTAAAATATATTTATTAAATCCAGTCTATTTTATTTTGACATATTCGTTAAATTAATTGATGTTTCCACTAGTTGACCTCCTTGTACAAGATAAAAGTTACTTGAAGTATCAATCCAATTTTTTGGAATTGGTGGGTTCCAAGCAGCAAATAGAGAAGGAAAGAAACGAAATATAAACTATATATATATGTTGCTGCAAACAAGAAACAAGAATCAGAGTGGCGCAGCGGAAGCGTGGTGGGCCCATAACCCACAGGTCCCTGGATCGAAACCAGGCTCTGATAGAAGAGTAGCTTCTACCTTCCCACTCGTTAGTTTTTTATTTATTAATCGCTCCCTGTATTCTTTTTTATTAAAAAACTGTTAAGACTTTCAAGGAAGGCTTCTCCATGAGGATGGTTAAAACTTTTAAACAATTTCTACCGATATTAATTTGTTGCTAATGATGATGTTCCCAGAAAGGTACAAGGAAACCAGCGTTGAAGCCACCAAATTCTCTTGGCCCTGCGGACTGCATGGGATTTTGATGAAATTTTCCATGAAATTGAGGGATGCCAAAGCAATGCGTCGGTGTTACTCGATGGTTGCAAGCTTGCCAAGAAGTCATTGCAGCCACTCGAGATATAAGTTGGTTGGGAAAATAAACGCAAATGGCAGATGACAAGTCAAGCGTAGGTGGAGATGTTAACTTGTGCAGCGGTTTCATTGTGGATTGAAAGACCATGCTCAAACACTCATCTGAGGAGCGGTGATAATCGAGTGTATAATTTTCCAAAAACATTGCAACAGCAATAATATTCTGTGTTTCAAATTGAAAAACTGATAAAAATTGTTCTACAGCCCTTGCACATCAGTGTATCAGCAAAACCAAAGGTTAATTTGAGAGCTATAAATCAAAGGCACCTATTTCTTTCAATCCTCAAGAGTGCCCTTCGTATATCTCAGCCACTACCCTACTTGGCAGCAACGATATTACAGTTCAATCTACAGTTACTGAGCAATCAATTCTTGTACTGGGAAAATGAATTCTATTCCCTGCCTATGCTGATATCCCTGTGGCTTCTTTTGGTATCAAAAAAAGAAAAGCGGGCAAATAGTTTTCCTTCAATTCCTGGCGGGCATGACTGTCAAGATAAGATGAGGAATGGCATGAACCTGCATAATATGGCCCGAAATGTGAGGAAACAAAAGTTACTTGTTTGGTTTGGTGCATTCAAGGATTATGGACAGATGCGTGATGTGTGAAGAATGATAATTCTAAAATATATCAATAGAAAAGCTAGGGAATTAGAAAAACATGAACGCACTTGAATTGATTAATAGCATCAGCAAGGGCAGATCCAGAGATGACCAAGATCTTTTCTGAAATTCTGCAGGCAAGATTCACTCGAGACACTAAAATTATATCTAGGAGGGTCAACAAAGACAACCCAATGTGGGCCCACCTGCATAAGAAGCATTGAGCAAATTAACTTGAAGAAGAACCATATTTGTTGAAAAATGTATTTTACGCTGCTACGTACTCACAGGAGAATCTTCCGTAGTTTCATGGTCTTTAATTAGCGATTGTACGTAATGATTCCTAGCATGAGGCCTAACCATCCAACAACAGTGCAGTCCCCAAAAAGGATGCATTCAAGTTCAAGACCTCTGTCTAGTAATAGAACATGACTGTTGAGAGGTTTGGAACAGTAACCTGTGCTAGGAAAAACCAAGTCATTGGTCTGGTCTTCCAAAGATCAAAGTAAGATCAAAAGCGAATATGGTTAGAAGAATAAACTAGTATCAAGTAGAGTATATAAAGGAAACAAATCCAGCATAGCAGCTGAATTGACTCGAAGGACATTAAACAGCATTTACACCCATAAAAGTGGAAAAGAAAACAATCTTGGTAACAAAAATCAAGCACCCATTCTGCAGATTATTCTAAAGGAAGACATACTGATATATAAACATCAAATTCTATAAAATCATACACCTGATAATTATAATAGGTTTTGGTAGTTACCTCAAAATTACTGGCTGCCTAAAAGAACGTAACAAGCTGTAAGTAGCTGTTTTCAGAGAGTGGAACCACCGTGATATTAAGGAAATACCCTTCTCAGGAATCTGGGATTTAGTACTCTTATCTAGCCCTCGTTTTTTCCCTTCTTTTGGCTCTTCTTACTTCTTGAAGTACTTGTATTGGACCTCTTCAACAAGATACTATCTTCGTCTGAAATACTACCATTCCCATTGACAGGATGGGAGTTGCTTGAATTGGCAGACTCAGGATAAAATTTACTGTCTACAGAATTCTCCCCAACCAAACCACATGATAATAACTGTATGGCTGGCAGTACAGAAAAACGAAGGAAAATCTTATCTATTGGTAAGTTGTTCAATGCATGTCCTCCTAACAAACTGCCCCAGATTCCACCCAAAGCCATTGACAGCCAAGATATGGACTGCAGATCTCCAGCAAACGTAGCCCTGTTTAATGGCATCTGTAAGCTCTTATATATACACAGAAACGTAGCCCTCAGCAATCATTGCATCAACCACAACATCTGCCATAGCAGAGCCCAGGTTCTGCAAGACGATCGTGAGATGCCATTGGGAACTCCTCAAGGTTGAATTTAGGCATAGAATAGGCCAGGGAAGAAGAGAGAGCAGGGATGCAATTACTAGGTATGGTATCCTTTTCCTTGCTTTAATTGGGATGCAGTCAGACAAAATTCTGCAAGCAAGATGCAAATTTAAGTTCCCAAGAATATACACAAAAATAATGTATAGCAAAAAGGGCAATATTCTTCGATTTCCATCAATAAAGAAATTCCACATAAGCACTACATTGTAATTTGTAATGCATATACAATCCCTGTTTTGGGTTTCACATACCATTTTGGATGTCTAAAACAGCAGGATAACGGAGTTGCCAAAACTGCTATTCCATTAGGAAATTACCACTCCTCTACAAAACAGCAGATACTTTCTCTACAAAATGAGTAATTCAATGCAAACAGTTTCTTATCTCCCTTTGTTCTTTAGGTTGCACACAGATCTATCAAGAAAATTGAACAGAACAAAGAAACATACCCATATAATGGTTTTACGCTCCATGGGATGAATGCTACTGAAGACACGAATTGGGAAGCCGATGGTGACAGCTTAAGATTGTCTTTTAGCTGACAGGAAACCGCTGTCCATACAAAGGACCTGAAACCCTACGCTCACATGTCATAGAAACACCATTGTTAAGCTGGACGTTAATTTTTTTTCAAGAATAGACAACATCTGCAACTTGGAAACAGAACACTTGCAAAACCCTAACTACACCTTTGACTAAACTAGGTCGTAACATTAACAAAACACCAATAAAGTATGCCACAAACACACCAGCAGAATATCACTAACAAATCATCTAATTTGTATAGAAAGACTTGAAAATCTTCGAAAATGTGAGCAACATGCTATAAGTACTTCTTTTTCTTTGAAATGCGAACAATTACGCATGTAAGAACCTGCTTTTTCCTATTTTGTTCATTTCTTAAGAGCAAAAACCAGGAGAAATGTTGCTTTAAAAAAGCAATAAAGCTAACTTCAAAATGCTAACCAAGCTACAAGCCAACAACATTCTCAAAAAATCAGCAGGAGAGCAATAAATTCCTTAACAACATCACTGCCATCTAAATTTCTAAAACGACAAAATCACCCCTAAGAAACTCAAAAATAAACAAACCCACAAAAACAACAAAGTTACAGACTTTAACATCCCCTCTTTCTTCTTATCAAAGGATAAAACAACCCATTTCACAAAAAAAAGGCCAAAAGATCAACTTCCTATAGAATTAATCAAATTTGATCCAATAAAGCCCATGCATTCATCACAGAGGCCAAAAAGAAACGATAAAGAAACCTGAGTGAAATAAATCTAGCACATAAGCCATAAAAATGAAGCCCCAAATGCCTTCTGCTTTTCCCATTCTAATCATCTTTGAAATCCAAAAACAAAAACCTCTCTAATTTTCACCGAATCTTCACTTTCTTCGTTTGATACCCTTCTCTCCTGCTCTCTCTGTTTCAGGATTCAACCGTTTATTACAATTTTCTTTTTATTGACATTAATGCCCACGTTCTTTTCTCTTTCTGAGCATAATACGATGCTAAGACAGGTCTTTTCGTCATTCATTGACAAACATCTGCCAAACCATAATCACAATAATGATGCAGCTAATACAACGAGAATACAGCAATGAAACTCATGATCGCAGCAAAACAACAAAATAGTTCTACCATAAAAACAAAAAATATAAACACAGTTTCATCATTTCCCAGCAACAATCTGAATTTACTTTATCCAAGTACACTCATAAACAGAAACAATTTCATTCAATTACATTAATAGACAAGCTATTTGAACCTAAAACAGGTAAAAAAAAAAACCCAAAAAGGATTCATTAACCATCACCACCACCCCCAACAACTTTAAAATTAAAATTTAGTTAACTGGTGCATATACACTCACAAACAAATCAGTAACCATTCAATAATTAAAATGAAACAATTTTTAGCACAAAGCATCATTATAAACACTAACCTACTAAGTAATCACTCACCCCTACGAAATCCATGAACAAATTAGGCTTTTACATCTAAAAAAAAAGTAAAACAACAAAAGCTAATTCCAAAAAATAAACTAAAAAACACATTAATCTAAGATACAAAAAAAAATGAGAGAAATTAAAGAGGAACCTTCTAAAACATGATCTTCAGGTCCAATAAAAGAATCACCATAAAAATCACAAACAACTCTTCCATGGATTTCACCTATCCAAGCTTTGACACTAGAAGCAAAGATTGCTGACTATAGATGTAAAAAGAAAACTTACTTGTTATGTGAGAATTTATTTTCCTGTCCTTGAATCAATTACTTTAGTATCACTTCAATTACTAGAACTAAAGTGATAATTTACAGTACGAATATATTTGTAAATCTTGTCAGGTTAATGCAGAGAGTCCAACGTGGAAAAAGAGAAAAAAAGAACTATATTATTTCAACAATAAAAAAAACTTTTTTTTTCATATGAGTTATGTCTTTATATATATAAGTTGAGGAAGCGGTTACTTCCTTTAGTAACTCCTCTAATGACTTGGACCAGGTTCATCCCTCATAGATGGACCATGCATAACCCAATAACCATCATTTCTCACTCGCACCTAAAAGACTAAATCTATCTAATGCATTATATTTCAAACTCGGATAAAATTTTCATACTTGATGAATAGACCGTGCGACTTAACACACACAGTGAAAGGAGCTCCAACATATAAACTTAATATAGGCCATATAGAAGACATCAATCTCATAATTGATTATTCCTTAAGATGTACTAATATATCCCAAATATTTTTAGTTACACATAACTGAATATAATTCAATCCCTTAAGAATTTCATACTCAATCCATCCTTAAAATTACAAGTATTCTAAATCATATTAAATTTATTCAAGTAATATCATCCTAACCGGTGAATACAAGTAATAGGTGTAGAACTAAAATTCTTTTTTTAAAACTCATATCAATCAAATCTGAATTAACTTGTTTTCCTAAGAGTATTTTTTTATGTTGAATCATTCCATGACCATAAGATATACTCATAAAGTAGCGATCATTTATACATCACCTCATGATACAGTTAAAAGTTACAAAGATCTTATACATGATCTCCAAGACTCGTATAATAAAGAAGTAGGGATCCATTTTTTTTATTCATGTAATAATCGTCAGCACATGTAGTATGAAATATATATTATAATAGAGCTTACTCTTTTCTTTTTAGAAGATAAATAGTGTATGTCGATGCTCTCCTTGTTAGATAATATACATCATACAAGTCTTAGTCTTGTCGCAAAAAATATAGACTTCAAATTAGAATTCTCATTTGCTCATTGCCATTATTGGGAGATGAATAATTGTATACTTGGCTTTAATCATAATAGACACATGAATGTTGAGAATTCATTTATGTCTATTTTTTTTTTATTTAAGAACCTCATCTTAGTCCCAACCAAGGTGACATTTTAATAATTACTTTAAGTTAAAATTGCTCCCACTACTCTCAAATTGCTTATTGGGCATGAAAACTCAATTAGTCTCATCTCTACTCACCTTACAAGTGCTAGAAGTCATTGCTCATGTGAGTGGGTCAATCTAAGTCTATCGATATACTTTAACAAATTGTATTATACAATATTCAATATATTCCATAAAATAAATAATGAATAAAATGATATTCTAATGGCATTTATTCATTACTTAATCACTGTAAACCTTCGTATGATCCTTAAAACTAGTTATATTTCTAATTACATTCTACATAGGTCAAGGGATCTCACATATCTAACAAATGCATCTCTTGCTATTGGTTTTGTGATTGGATATGCAACCATAGAATTTGTAGAAACTAGTTATATTACTAATTACATTCTACATAGACCAAGGGATCTCACTTGTCTAACAAATGCATTCCTTGCTATTGGTTTTGTGAGTGGATCTGCAACCCTAAAATTTGTAGAAATGTGTTTTAGGATCATGTCATGTTCAGTAATTGCTTTTCTAATGTAGTGATATTTCATCTTGATGTGTTTGGTCTTTCCATGGTTTTTGGATTTTTTGCCACAACTACTGCAACAGTGTTATCATAGTAAATTATCACTGAGTCTGATGTTGATTTGATAATTTTCAAATAATACATGAAACTTTTTAACCAAAAACATCTTATGTTGTTGTGAAGCAAGCTATATACTCAGCCTCTATAGTAGATAAAGCTATGCAGGATTGTTTCTTGCTCCTCCATTTTTTTGCACTATCATTAAGCAAGAAAACATACCCCAAAGTTAATTTGAATTAGTCGACATCTCCTCCCCTGTCAGCATCAAAGTAACTAATCAATCATAAATCTTTCTTTCCTTGGTAACATAACATGTAATTTAAAGTTCCTTTCAAATATTGTAAAATCCTTTTGATTGTCATCTAGTGTTTTTGAATAGGGTTTGATTATCGACTAACCAATCCAATAACATAACATATATCGAGACGTGTGCATATCATTGCATGCATTAAACTACCGACAACACTGGCATAAGGTACTTTGGATATTTTCTTCTTTTCTTCTAGAGTCTTAGGACACATATCACAACTTGGGCTCAGCTTTTATCAGCATGGGTCTATTGATTTGCTATATTGTATATGGTAGCACTCTACCTCTATTAGATAAGGCTATGCAGGAGTTTCTTGCTCCTCCATTTATTGCACTATCATTAAGCAAGAAAACATACCCCAAAGTTAATTTGAATTAGTCGACATCTCCTCCCCTGTCACATCAAGTAACTAATCAATCATAAATCTTTCTTTTCTTGGTAACATAACATGTAATTTAAAGTTCCTTTCAAATATTGTAAAATCCTTTTGATTGTCATCTAGTGTTTTTGAATAGGGTTTGATTGATATCGACTAACCAATCCAATAACATAACATATATCGAGACGTGTGCATATCATTGCATGCATTAAACTACCGACAACACTGGCATAAGGTACTTTGGATATTTTCTTCTTTTCTTCTAGAGTCTTAGGACACATATCACAACTTGGGCTCAAGCTTTTATCAGCATGGGTGTCTATTGATTTGCTATATTGTATATGGTAGCACTCTAATATCTTTTTAATGTAAGTCTCTTGAATTAAACCCAAAAGCCTTTTAATACAATCTCTTATGATTTTCACACTAAGAACATAGTTGGCCTTACCCATGTCTTTCATTTCAAAGTTTGATGACAACCACCTTTTAGTAGTTTCAATCATCTCTTTGTTATTTTCAGCTATTAAGATGTCGTCAACATATAAGGACAATATTATAAAACTATTGTTAGAACGTTTTACATACACGCAATGGTCTTCTTCCATCATTGTGAAACCATCCTTAAGGATAGCTTGATGAAACTTGACGTTCCATTATCTATAAGCTTGTTTAAGACCATATATGAATCTTTTAAGCTTGCAAACTTTGCAATATTATCTTTTAGTCTCGAATCCTAAAGGTTGAACCATATAAATCTCTTCATTTAGTTCTCCATTGAGAAATGTAGTTCTAACATCT
Organism: Populus trichocarpa; assembly: GCF_000002775.5. Taxonomy (NCBI): domain Eukaryota; kingdom Viridiplantae; phylum Streptophyta; class Magnoliopsida; order Malpighiales; family Salicaceae; genus Populus; species Populus trichocarpa. The sequence goes on along the minus strand of NC_037285.2, from coordinate 45,053,186 downwards.
ATTTGGTATAACTCTAGGTTCATATGTGCAACTATAGCTAAAATGAGGTGAACTAAAGTAATCCTTACAACTGGTGAGAATGTATCTTCATAATCAATTTCCTCTTTTTGAGTGTAGCCTTCTGCTACTAATTGAGCCTTATAACGTTCTATAGACCCATCTGAAATAAAAAAAAATTCAGAATTATTTTATATTGCGGTTACATAAATAGGATTTCCAATTACGTCATCTACTTAATCAAAGTCATCTCCTCTAAGTTCATTTTGCTTGAACCATAGAATGAATTTAGTAGCAGCATCTAAATGACTTGTGCTTCTTCTAGTGCGTCGTATACCCTTTTCAGTATTCTAACATTCCTTCTCAAGCAACATTTCATCAGCGAGATTGTTGATATCGAAGGATTCTAGCTTATATTACAACGATAGTCGCACTAACATTCATTCCTCAAGCATAAAATTAAGAATGATTAACATTTAATGTTCCATGTAGAACTTGTAAACACCACTCATAGTCAGTATACTCATCCAATGATAATAATCAATGTGCTTTTAAATTTTATGAACAAGATTAATGATATAACTCTATAAATGATCAATTTGTAGTTGTCTGTCCACTACAAAAAAAATATTTCAAAAGTATATAAAAATAATAATCAATATTTAATTAACGCATGTATCGTTTTTTTGTTTTAAAAAAATTAAATCACCACCATAATTAATCAATAATTAATTGCCACTCTACATTTTTATTTGTCTTTTTTTTTCAACTATCAAATGGTAGTTACACATGGCAATTACTCTCAGTTTTTTTTTTTCAACTACCAAATGGTAGTTGCACATGTGTCATATTCTAGATGTGTATTTGCTTTATTTGGCAATTGTGCCATTTAAAGCAAATTTTCAATAGACATAATTTTTTATTTTTTTAATTAACAAATGGCAATTATACAAATGTTATTTTTTGACAGAAGGGTCTTTTTAATTAATGATAGAAAAGACAAAATCCTAATCAAATTATAATTATTCACTCTTCAATGCTTCATCAAATTTGAATGATAATACATCAGATAAAGTTTTGTCAATCAAAGACTTAAAGGAAGCATTCTTTCAACACAGAATGTACAACTAACGTTTATGCAGTAACAAGTGTATTGCACATAAAAAAATATTAAAACCATGGCTCCAATACTAATGTAGATTTAAAAAGAAAACTTGTTACATGATAATTCGTTTTCTTGTCCCTGGATTAATTACTTCATGCCACTTCAATTACTAGAACCAAAGTGATATTTCAAAGTAAGAACGTCTTTATAAATCTTGTCAAGTTAATGCAGAGAGTCCAAGATAGGAGAAAAGAAAGAGAGACCTATATTCTTTCAACAATGAAAAACTTCTTTTTTTCATATTGGTTATGTCCCTATATGTATAAATTGAGGAAGTGGTTACTTCCTTTAGTAACGCATCTAATAACTTGGACTAGGCTCATCCCTCATGAGCAGACTAGACTTACCCAACAACCAATAATTATCACAGGGTTAATTTCTCATCGAAACTTTCTTCCCTTATACAACAATATAGTCCCATTAGACTCATTCTTCCATTTATCGATCTACTTGTGTTTACCTAGCAACTAGGTGTTTCTCCTTACCAAGAGGTTTCCCCATACTCTTCCTTGTTACGAGACAAGCAGAACACACAAGTAGAAAGGGTGTAACGTATATAAACACACAAGTTATTACGGGAACCAATCCCAACCTTTATTAATCTCAATAATAAAGGAAATACACAAATTTGTATGTGTGTGTTATGCACAAAATTTGCATGCTATACATTTCTGCCTACATAGCCAAGGCTCTCTAGCTTATTTATAAACAAGCATATGAAAGGTTACAAAGCATACAATTATCATCCCTCTATTTTAGGGAGTAGTGGGGCACTTTCTCCCCCATGTTCCCATGAACTTAATGGGTGGTTTTTACCAATGATTTCATGATCTGAGTGTCTTATGGAGCAATCCCAACTATGATCCCACACTTAGTAACCATGTCTTCATGATCTGGACATCCATTTCCCCCCATGAAGCCATGGTCATAACTATTATAACAACTCACAAATATTGTTGCGTAATTGTCAGTCCATGCTTTTGAATCTGTCGTGTTTAATGTCTGCCTTGGATTGTCCTTCGTCCAAGTAGTGTTTTCATCAAGTCTTGAACTATTCATCGTCTAAACTTATCGCTAACCTCTGTTGCTGATTCTGTTGACTCTGTTGATTCTATTAACGTTGTCGATCTCATTAGTGCTACCAATTTTGACACTGTTGCAGAATTTGACATTGTCCATTGTGTCATTCTAACAGTGTTTTACGTTAGCGTATTCATTCTGGATTTTGACTATATTACAAACGTCCCCCACTAAAAGAAACTAAAGCCCTTATTGAACAAACTTATACCCCTACATAACATCTACCTACTATCATAAATTTATACCCAACACACAAAGCCTATCTACCCACATTCAATAAAATTTTATCCACTAAATCTAGGATGCCTAGGACTTTGACATTCTCGTCGTCACTAGTTTTAGAACCAAGCTATTACTAACGTCTTCTCTAGGGTCTTGCTTGTTTCCCACAAAGTCAAAACACACTTTAAGTCTCAACCCAAAGCAATGAGACCAATCTTATCGATCTCATCTAGCCAAAGAGAAAGTCACACCTCTTCACGATCACTTAATTTCGATGTCTACCAGAATTCATATGCGACTTCCTTAAGCCGCACATAAGCTGTCCTTATTTATTAGCAATCCCACATGCCAATTCATAAACCTGCAAGCCTATTTTCATGATGCTTCCATCCTTTTTTCTCATAAATAATACCATACAAAACCACTTTAAAGAATCACGTAAATCCCTATAAGATCCACTCAACTCTCTAATTGTTTCATATAAAACTTGTAAGCAAAATGAGACAACCCTTTTTAATGATCAACGTAATTCTATGTTGAAGTTCCTTCGCAAGTCCCAACCCTGCCCAAGCATGCACATACGTAGCATTTCAGCATCAAGCCCTCCTGACCTGTTATCCATATGCCTATTGTTGTGCCCAAGACACTTCATGACACCATTTATAGTTGATGTAACAGCCTTACTGCTCCCATATTTGCTGCATGTTTGTCCACCAAAAACTCACAACATGATAACCCAACAAAAGCCAATAATAATATTTTTATCACTTTGAATCTCTCAACATCAAGATACATAGAATAGCCACCCATATTACCTCTCCATTAAGACAGCATACCAAATCATCCTTGTCGATGATTTTGGCTCCTCAACCGAACCTACTAACCTAGTCATTGAAACTGTCACTCAAACTATTCATCATCAAAGTGCAGACTCCTAACGTCCTCAATGTTATTGTATTACCTCCCTTCCAAGGCAACATACCAAACCAAATTCATCTAGTATGGTGCCTCAACCAAATCTCTGCATGACTTGGCTATCAAATTCTTCTCCTCAATCAGTCCTCGTCGTTAAGGTTCCTTGAATTCCTAATCACTACAGTATAGCCTGTCTGTTGGCCACAATTCCAGCATAGCTATTTTGCTTGTCACCCTAATCTTTTATTGACAAAATACAAAAAAAGACCCCAAGCCTGCCCCACCCAAGGTAGTCTTGCCCGGCCATACCCACCTTATCCAAGCTGGTCCCAACATGACTAAATTTTATCTTAGCCATTAAACACATGTATGGGATTTATGTGTGCAGTGTCCTTATCACCATCTTTCATAACGATAGTATTGAGTTTTTCCCTCTTCGGACAGTCTCTAGTAGAGTGATTTCCATCACATAAAAAGCAGTAGAAATTTGGTTTTGAACCCTTACTGATTACCTTCCCACTGATTTTTCATTATCAGCAGCATGTTTAGGTTCTCCCCCACCAAATTTCTTCTTCTTTTTTCATCTCATCCTTCCCCTTAAGGTTTAACAAAAACTAAGAAGCTTCAGTAGTCCCTTCGCTGGTTTTTACTTTAAAGTCTGCCAATCCATCGACAACAACAATGGTTAAAGACAAATATGAAATCTTCTACCTCCTTAACTCTAACTATGCCCACGACTGAAGTCCAAACAGAAAGTTGAACAATTTATCCTCCTTGGACATGTTGTCAATATCTAAGATCAAAGAATTGAATCTCTTCACATAATCCCTCACCGATCCATCATGCCTTAACTTTTTCAAGTCTCCCCTTGCAATCCAGGACGTGTTATTGGGTAGAAATTATTCCTTTAACTCCTGTTTTAGACCCTCTCATGTCTTCTTTGGTCCTTGTTCGCCACCATAACTTTGTATCACCCGTTAGGTACATCATCACGATGTCCACTTAACCATCAACATAGATTTTGGCCACACTAAAATAATGTTCCATATCCCACAAAAAGTTCTCCAAATCCTTTGAACTCTTTGTTCCAGCAAATGGTTTTGATTTTAAAGCCTTTGGCTTGGAGGATCCAACACCCTTAGTATTGTTTGCAACTGCCTCCTTAAGACAGATAACTTTTCATCGACAGCCTACCACTTATAACCTGTTTCTGCTGCAAGTTCGACATACTGTCCATCAGCCTTTTTAGTGATATCCATTGCCAACTCTATCCTGTCATGAAATGAATAATCTTCATCTTCAGGAATTTGACCCATCAAGCCCTCAAGATGCGTCAATCTTTCCTGAATTGCCTTCATAACATTAGGCATATGAAGTTTAGCCACCAATTTCGCAACTATCCCAACGATGGCTCTCCCAAATCAGTTAGTCGATTTGTCCACAAAATAATCTCGTCATCCTGCTAAGAATGTAACCGCATTCTAATACCAATTATGACGGGGTTAATTTCTCGTCGAAATTTTCAGCTCCTATATAGCAGTCTAGTCCTACTAGACTCAGCATTTCCTTTAGCGATTAACTCATATTTGCCTAGCAGGTAAGTGTTTCTCCTCACCAAGAGGTTTCCTCACACTCTCCCTTGTTATGAGATAAGCGAAACACATAATAGAAAGGACGTAATGTATATTAAACACCCAAGTTATTATAGGAATCAATTCGAACCTTTATTAATCTCAACAACAAATGAAATACACAAATCCATATATGTGTGCTATGCATAAAACTTGCATGCTATACATTTCTGCCTACATAGCCAAGGCTCTCTAGCCTATTTATAAATAAGCATATGAAAGGTTACAAAGCATATAACTACCATTCCTACATTTTAGAAAGTAGTGAGACACTTTCTCCCCATGTTCTCTTGAATTTAGTGGGAGGTTTTGACCTATGATCCTATGATATTAGTATCTTGAAAAGCAATCTCAGTCGTGCTTTCATGTTTAGTAATCATGTCTTTATGATCTGAACATTCATTTTTTCTATGAAGCCATAATCATAACTATCGTAACAACCCATTAACACTGTTGTGTAATTGTTAGTCTATGTTGTCAAATCTGTTATGTTTGGTATGTACCTTGAACTATCTTTTATTTAAGTAGTGTTTTTGTTAATTCTTGGACTATCTAAATTTATTTTTAGCCCCTGCTATCAATTCTGCCGACACTGTCTATTACTATCAACATTGTCGATCTCATCAATGTTGCTGATTTTAACAGTGCTGTTGAATTTGAAATTGCGCCATTTCAGCAGTGTTTTTCGTTAGTGTGTCTATATATATATATATATATATATATATATATATATATATATAAATAAAGACCCAGCACCAGATTTATTGGTTTGCTTTGTCAATTTAAATATTTTCAATTTATTTTTTTATTTAAATTATAATATTGGAAAAAAAAATTATAAAGCAAAAGTTTAGGAGGTACAACAGTAAGTAATAGATTGAAAGCGCTGCCATTTTTGTTCTTGTTTCTACAAATACAAAAGCTAATCAATCTTCTTCACTAACACTCTACTCGTGAGATTTTCCATTTGGTTTGTATCCCTATGAAGAGTGAACTGATTTTTCAATTAAAAGTAGTGGGCTGATCTCCATTGATGATCACTAACAATTCTGAGGGATGTGCCACTTCTTCTGTTCGGTTTCTGTCATTTCTTTGTTCAATATGTTTGCAAAGTAGTTTTCTTGTTAAAAAAAAATTGGGTTTTGCTTTAAGTCGGATTTTTTTACTGGGTCATTCAAAATGGCTTAAGAAGTTCATGATTTGGACCCATTGGAAACGCCCGTTTTTTGAGATTCTATCGTTTGCTTTGATGGGTCTTACAACGTGAATTGGATTAGTGAATCATTTTGTTGATTCCCAATACGGAGAAATTAAGGAATATTTGCTTGTCCAAGATAAACCGTGGAAAATGAGTGGTTTTCTTGAATGAAAGTGTGTGTGTGTTTATACATGCATTTGCTATTGGTTTCCTGGTGATATTGTTTTGTGTCTCTATGAAGAATAGAACTGAAAGTAAAAGTAATGAACTGATTCTGCTTGATGAACAATGTATCTGAGGGATACATTTTATCTTTCTTGTTTATTTGTACATTTTATATACAATATCTTAAGTTTGTACACGATCACACACTCTTGCTAGCTATAACATACCGTTTGGCTTGCAATTTACTGTTTCGTATCCATGTGAAATATTGTGCTATTATATGATATTCATTCCTGAATCATGTACTGTTAAATGAGTTTGTTGAATGGAGAAGTTTGGGTTGGGACGGAGGACTTTTGTTTGCCTAGGATGTAGCAGATTCTGAAATGCCTTTGTGGAATTATGCTATTATGACCAAAGAAAATTTTAGTGGATATGTTCTCATGTCAAAAAGATTCAGGAAAAAGATTTCAGAAAGTTGATTTATGTTTTCAAAGCTAGAACAAATGGTTGCTTATGCGTGCTTTCATTTTCTTCACTTGAGCCCATCAGAATTTATTGTTCAATGCTAGATTGAACATTGCACATCTCTGTGATGAGTGATTTGAAATTGAAAAGTAGTGGACTGATATCTATTGATGAAGAAAATAATTATGAGAGATGTGCATTTCTTTTAAGATAACATGATCAAATTATTTACTGGTACTGTAATTTAGTGTCAAAAAAATTCGAGCTTTGTGTTTATTCTTACGCATTGCTATTAGTAAATTGGAGTTCCCGTGAGGTGTCTGATCCCTCACACACTCCACTTCCTCTGTTGGTTATGTATGTTTGGAGAGTCCTACATGACGTCTTGAAACCAAATGATGAATTTGGATGTAAATTTCTCACGATGGTCATCTAAGACTCTTCAAGTTTCAGTGTTGATTCAATTATCCAATGCTCCTGATGGTTTCATCTCTCTATTATAAGAACTTATTCAAGGAAGAAATGATACTGATAATGATAAGTAAAACAACTGCATTCTAAACGGTTTTAAATTTGTTTCTTCTTCTCTGTTCACATTTAATTGGTGCTTATTACGTAGCAACATTTGCCAAAGTTTCTGCAAGCATGTTTATTTTTAAATGCCTTTTTGGTTCTCACTGCTGTTAAATAATCAATATTTTGCATTACTGTGTTGAGTTTACATGTTGATCTTTGTTTATTTCTTTCAAGGATCGTCGCATCTGTGTGTCGTTCTTCACTGACAATTTATTTATATGTCCGGGAAGCATCACTACTGTACACCATTCCTGTATGCACTAATTTCAGTCGGTGCTGCCAGTTTGGAAATGGGAGGTTTTTAAAGGTGGAGGAGCTGTTAATGGACAAAAAAGAAAAAAAAAGTTGCTACAGAGGAGGTTGAAATTGTTCATATGGACATCTCCAGTTCTCCTTTACAGTCATGCATTGCCCAGTTTTATGGGTGTACATTTCTGCATTTGCTGAACAAGTTTGAAGCAGGCCAGTATCTTAAAACCGTGTCCAGCTTCATATTTTAATTTCTTATCCAGAATATCGCTCATGCAATTGATGATTACTTGTTCAAATTGCTGCCATGCTTCCGCTCCTCTATCAGGTTTCTAAGTAATTCCTGCTACAGTGTTTCATAGTTAAGAAGCTAGTCTGGAATTTCTAGTTGGAACCCGTCACCTCAATGGAGTGTAAGGGCACCCGTGATAATTTGAAGGAAAGTTACCAGAGTCCCAAGACGTGGAATGCTATTCATTGTAATAATTGTAATAGTATAGTTACTTGGCCATTAAAACTTTGAACTTGGCATCGATGGTGAAGTGTTTTTTTTCACTATTATATAATTGTTTTTTTGAATTGTATGAAGTAGGATGGTAATTTTGTTTTTAAATGTACAATAAAATTATTTATTTAATTCTGAAATAAAATAATCTGATACCAATTTCTTTAAGATATTTTTATAATTTTAAGTTTTTTTAATAGTGTAATTACTATAAATTGATATCCTTAAAGTCTCATACGATGGCTTTTTCATTATTTAATATTGTTTTTATTATAAATTTTAATTACATTCAGGAGTATTGTTATAAATTATATTTATTTAAAAAAATTTAAAAAAAAAAAACCTTATTGGTGCATGGAGTCTATCCAGCCATCAAGCGTAGCATTTTAAGGCAGTGTTTCTAAGTTTAATTCATGTTTTTTAATTGTTATTTTTTTTTATAAATTTTTTAAAATTAGCTCAAAATAAATTTTTTAATTGGATTTGGATTTGGAGTTTTACGGGTTAAGAGTTTTTAAAATTTGACCTGGTATATGATGTTTTTCTAGGTTTGTTTTGTTTTTACATGTATTTTTCAATTTCACCTCTATGATTATTTTTATTTTAAAAATTTGATAATCATGTTTTTTTATTTTTTATTTATTTTATTTGGGATTATTTTTTAATTTTTTAATTAAAATGCTTTCTTTTTAGTTTTTTTTTCTATTAAATTTTATCATCTTTTTAGTTTTTCATGAATATTTTTTTACTAATCTTATTCTTCAAAATTAAATTGGTTAACAATTAGACTTTTTGATTGAATTAGGTTAGAGATTTCACGTGTTGTAACTTTTATAAATTAGACCATGTTTAAGAGATTTGTAAGATTTGCTCGGCAAAAGACTAAATAAGACATCATTTAATTAATTTAATTATCATTATTTAATAGTTTCAAAGAACTATAAAAATTAAATTATAGATAACTTTTAGGTCCATATTATTTTAAAAAGGAAAAATTTCCCAATTGCTATATGTATAATATATTTTAATATTTAATGAATATTTTATTTAATTTTTTTTCCACAATCATGATGACTTATCATGTTTTTTTTTTCAATTTCATCATTTCACATAGGTTTTTGTTGATTTTTTTTAATTTCATCGTTCAATATTTATTTTATTTTGAATTGGTCTTTATAGTTTCTTTATTATATAACTAAATAAAAAAAACTCATTTGATCTGACCTGAATTACAAGTTTGATAAATTAACCCAAATTAATTTGAATTAATCTAGTATATCATTATCTTAATATTTTTTTAAAAAAACTTATCTAAATTTTTTTTTACATTAAAATAACTTGGCATGGCTTGTAGTATTGGGCGACAATAACCTAGTTTTAGGCTAAAAAATAAAGAAATATCTCTTCGGGTACATAGCAAAATAGAAATAACTTACCTACCTCTCATTCCTTAACACCAAAAAATAATAATCATATATTATCGAATAAAAACAAATGTAATTTCACAAGTGGTTTATAATTGAAATCATAGCCCATATATCCTTTTTATTTATTTATTTTTAAGACAAAATCATAGCGTTTTTGGCAAGCAAAGAAATAAAAAAAATGTTTTAACCATTTGGGCTGGCACAATATTACTGGAGTAAACGATCAATACAATTTGGGCCCAATGCGTAAGCCACGTACACAGTTGAGGATATTTCACATTATATTATTTTTTAAAATATTTTTTATTTAAACATATATTAATATAATATATTTTTTTTATTTTTTAAAATTATTTTTGACATAAAATAATTTAAAAAAATTAAAAAATTATTAATTTTTTTAATAAAAAATTAAAAAATATATAATTTATATTGTGTTTTCCAAACAGTATCGTAGTATGACAATTCAATAAATATATATATTTTTTATTTGTTTGTTTGGGTATAGGTAGAGAGTATGGATAGTGCTTTGTCCGGTCCAAAACTCTGCCCGTACCCGATCTGGAATATAGACATGACCTTAAACTTAAAGAAAATTACATTTATACCCACCTAAGAAAAACTAGGGCTTCTCACTTAACTCTCCAGCCGAATCCTCCCTTCTCTTTTTTTTTCCCTCTTGCTCTCCAGTCCTCTCCAATCTCCAGCAGACCTGTCGGCGGCAGTAAGTCTGCACCTAAGGTTGGTTTATTGTGTCTCTGTGTTCGATTCTGCCTAATTATATGTATATGCTAAAATCTTTGGACGAACTGATCACCAGACATTCTGATTTTCTTATTACTGTAAGGGTGGGAAGTTGGACATTCGAAACACCGGCCACCTCTTGTTGACCTTTCCTCTGGAGAGTTTGATATTAGCACCTTTCAGGTAATTTCTTTCATTTTCCCTTAAACTATGGCTGTGCCATGTGGCAGAAGCTGAAGATTTTGATGGTTGCAGACTCATTCTGCATTTTATTAGATTATCGTTTGGGAATTCTCATATGTGAACATCTCATTAGTTTAGCTAACGTACTATTCTAGTTGACCAGAAGAGTATTGATAAAGCATTGAAGGGCTAGAAAATGCAAAACTTGTATCTAGAATCTGTTCTGATGTCTTTTGCAGAAACCATAAGAAATGAAAAGGAGAAAATAAGCATTGTGAGTGAGAAATGGACTGTTTTACACCACCTACTCTCCTCCAGGAGGGGAAAATGCAAAACTTGTATAATGCAAATTCTGGCAGTAATTAATTAATAAGTGAGAAAGCGTAGAACAATGGAAGGATTATGGCTGGTTGTTTTGGTGATTTTTGTAATGGCTTTGTCTGTGCAAAGCCTTTTGAAAACAGAGATGGCAGAGTCTCGTTATCATCCCAAGCCTCAAATTTACCTTCACCTCTAGACGAAGAAGCAAAAACTTTCTGATAAAGGCCTTGACGATCATGATCTCATAACCCTTGTTGGTGTAAATGCTTTTTTTCCCATTCTAAGTTAATTCGCAGTACTAAGAGCTTGAGACCAAGTCATTCTCTTTGATCTGGTTAAAAACTTACCATATATTCATACCTTAATGTTTGTAGACATTTTCTTGAGAATAATGACATTAGTGTCGTCTAATGACATTAGTGTTGTCTATTGAGAGGATTTGAATTTTGGTGTGACACTACCCTCTCGACAGACCTCCCACTTTTTCCATCTTTTTACAACACTAAAACCCTAACCCCTCCGCTCCCATCCCCTATTGACTTGTGAGTAATCTAGATCTGGGTTTTCAATTTTATGTAATTTTTCATTTGGGCATGCAATTTTTTCTTAATGGATTTTTTCTATTCCTTTTTTTGTATGGACTAGATTTATGTTATCACTTAACTCGGGTCTTGCTCTTTTCTAAATTTGGTTCACTGTCTCTTTGTAATTTATCTGGTGTTCATTTTTATTAAATTTTAGTAATAGATTTAGCAACAGCTAGGGAAATGGTTGGATCCCAAAACCCATAAATGCATCTGGGTTTTAATCAATCCTTGCATTCTAGCACATACTATTTTTGTTGTGGAAATTATCCTTTTGCTAAGAAAAAGTTGGGTTTTTGATGCTTAGTTGGGTTCTAATTAATCCTTTGTGTACCAATGCGTGATAAACAGTTTATTTTTCTGAAATTTGTAAATTGTTAAAGGTTTCTATAGTGGAACTCTGTTTTAGAAATTCAATTTGCAGTTGACAATAATTGGGTTTCTTTCTTGAGTAATAGACTATGCTGGGTTTGATTCTTAAAGTTTTCTTCTACCCTTGTGCATCGATGTAGGGTTAAGGTCATGCTTTAGCTGGTTTTAATAATGGAGATTTTCGACTGCATTTTGATAATTTTCTATTTGTTGTTTATTTTGTTCTTTAAATTTCTACGTGGTATGATTTGAAATAATTACTGAATGATTAAAGTTTTTCTATTTGAAAAGTTTCTTATTGAATTATGTTTGTTGTGTTTTGTTGGTTTTTTAGGGGAGAAGCCTGTTGGTTACGATGGAAGTACGCAAAGAGAATCGGAATATAAGAGATAACCACCGTCGCTTGCTCGCAGAGAAATTTGAATTGAAGCGAAACCTTTACAAGGCACTTGTTAGAGATCCCACACTTCCTCAGGAGATGCGTGAACTACATGCATATAAGCTGGCCAAGTTGCCAAGGAACAGTTCCTTTACACGAGTGAGAAACCGATGTGTTTTCACTGGTCGTCCTCGTGGTGTTTATCAGCTGTTTAGGATGTCTCGTCTTGTTTTCCGTTCATTGGCAAGCCAAGGTCTGTTGGAGGGCATAAGGAAGGCGTCCTGGTAACCCAGATTAACAGGACATGGATTGGATTGACTCACAGTTAGTGTTGCTCGAGCAAAGGATGTAATGGGTTATATCCTCAACTTGGAGTATTGTCTTGTTAAATATATTATGCAGTTTACAGTTTTGACTTGAGAAAATGTTTTGTTGGTGGTGCTTTTGATTTTATAATAAAGATGGGTCCTGTTCTTATATTTTCTATCTGTAGCATTTGGAATTGATTTGTGCATAACCTTCAAATTTTTGTGTTTGACAAAATTCTAGACTATTCTTTCATTGCATCATTCCGTATTTGCCCTGTCAAGGCACACATTTGTGATCCATGCCTCTAGGAACTGAATCATTATGCATGGAATGGTGTACAAGTTAAACCAAATATTATCCCATAGAAAACAATACAGGAGCCTGATCCCTTACATTCTTGGCCAAAAACTGCAGAGGGTTTAACAGAAGAAGCGTCATCTTAAAGATGTTGGCAACTATATCTGCTCTTCTATGCACTTCAAAGTTTTGGAAGAAAAAATAAAATTCAACATTTGCAGGGATCAATACTCAAGTCCAACTGACGCCAGCGAAACTCATAAATTGCATGTGATAATCTTAAACAGAATAAGTCTAATGAATTTATGATGGTGACTAGAACATTTTTTACTGGAAAATTGAAAAAAGAAACTATCGATTGCATATGCTTGGTGTGTTTGGTATGCTTAATAGTATTGATTGAACTGGATTGGACAAGGCTAGATTAGATAAATAGATAATTTGTTTTATTTTGTGTTCGATAGATATTGGTTATCTAGTGTTTGGTGTCTTTAGACTAAATTAAATTAGATAAATTGTCTTGTTTTGTGTTTAATAGACATTGGATGGGGTTTGACTGACATGGGATTTGAACTGGTTTGGGTTTTAAAAAAATTAAAACAAAAATTGATCCGAGTTGACCCAATCAAAAATCCAGGTTGACCCGATCGATCCGAGATAAAAAAAAACGATTAAAGAATCCATTGACTTGTTTTTCATTATTTTTGTTAAAACGAGGTTATTTTGATTTTTTTTCTTTTTTTAATTTAGGTCAACTTAAGCTGATCATTTTACCCTATGACTTGGATCTTGCTTCGGGTTGACTTTCGAGTTAGATTTTAAAACTATGATAATAACCAATTGTATCTATACACTGATCTAGATCAACCCAAGTTGACCATTTCAACATGTGACCCATGACTTGTTCCGGATTGACCTCCAAGTTTTTTAAAACTATAATAATATATATTTTTTATTTTTATGTTAACTTAGATCAACTCGGGTTGACCTAGATCAACCTGGGTTGACCTTCTCGACCTGTGACCCAATCCTTATCCCGGGTTGACCTTCGAGTCGAGTTTTAAAACTATAATATTAACAATTTTTATTTTTATATTGTCATAGGACAACCTAGGTTAACTATCTTGACCTATGACTTTGGCCTTGTCCCTGATCGACCTTCTAGTTAGGTTTTAAAATCATGACAATAACTATTTTTAACCTTGCATTAACCCAAGTTATTGATCAACCCGACCCATGACCTGGGCTTTGCCCTGGATTGACCCTCAAATGGAGTTTTAAAACTATGATAATAATATTTTTTATCCTTATATTGATCCCATTCAATAATCAACCCAACCCGTGAGCTGGCTTGACCCTTAGTTGGGTTTCAAAATTATAATAATAACTATTTTTATCCTTATATTGACATGGTCAATGGTCAATCCAACCCGTAACCAGATTCTAGTCTCAGGTCGGCACCCGAGTCAGGTTTTAAAATTATGATAACTATTTTTATTTTTATGTTGACCCAGGTCAATGGTCAAACCGACCCATGACTCGTGCCTTGCCCTAGTCGACCCCCAAGTCAAGTTTTAAAACTATAATAATAATCACTTTCATTCTCATGTTGACCTGAATCAATAGTCAACCCAACTCGTAACTCAATCCTTGCCTAGGGCTGACCTCCGAGTCAAGCTTTAAAACTATGATAATAATCATTTTTATCCTTGTATTAACCTAAGTCAATGGTTAAACCAACCCATGACCCAAACCTTGTCATGGGTCGATCCCTTACTAGGATTTTAAAACTATGATAATAATCATTTTTATCCTTGTATTAACCTAAGTCAATGGTTAAACCAACCCATGACCCAAACCTTGTCATGGATCGATCCCTTACTAGGATTTTAAAACTATGATAATAATCACTTTTATTCTTATGCTCACTTAGGTCAATGGTCAACCCGACCCATGACCCAGGTTTTGCCCAAAAATAATCTCAAGTCGGATTTTAAAACTATAATAATAAGCATTTTTATCTTTATATTGATCTAGGTCAATGATCAAACTGATCTGTGACCTAATCCTTGCTCCAGATCAACTCTTTAATCAAAGTCTTAAAATTATAATAATAATAATTTTTTTTAAATTAATTTGAGTTGACTCATGGAATTGAATAAGTTTGTCCGGTTTTTTTTTAGCAATACAAAAATTTCTCCATCAAAACAATATAAAAACTGATTTATGTACTGTTATAGATGCGTCAAATAACTTTACAAAAAAAAAATTATCCTATTGAGTCCTTTTTTATCCAGCATAACGAGCACTAGCTTAATACGTGACTCGCAGCAAAGCGTCGGCAATTTTGCTAGTGGTAACCAAAAGTCCAGTTAGTAAATGACTTGTTTTTTGATGCGTAAGATATGACTTTCAGCAGTAGCAGTAGAAATAAATGTAGAAATAAATAAGGAAAAAGAAGATTTTTCAACCGGCATCGGGCTGGGAATGATTGGAGCCTCCTAGTGGTGCCAAGGGCAAGGGGGTATGCTAAGAGTCATTTGCTTTTTTCCTTCAGTCTATGTTTTACTTTTAAGGCCATAAACTCTTCTTAGTTTGATCACCATTTTTCATATGGACCGCCCAGCACGCAGAATCCATGGTACTTGCTACTATTTTCAGTGCTTCATCTGCATAAAAAAAAATGGAATCCGATTCCTTGCCTCTCAGTTCCTGGATGTATTTCACTACCATCTTTTTCCTTCAACTTTTCCGTCTTTTTCATAATTCTCTTTCCCTTCTTGAATCATTATGGCAGAGGGAGAAGAAGTGTGGTATTCTATTTAGGAAGCAAGGATGAGAATATGGTTTCAAAAGATGGGATTCACACTGTGAGAATTGCTAGGTTTCTCAAGCCACTTGTTCAGAGTGTCAACCAAGGTTCCTCACATTCCATTGTTGTCTGGAATTTTCTCCGAGAACAGGCAGAAATGGCCATCAGATGTTCTGTTGAAAGGCTGGAGCATGCCCCCCCAGAAACAATGGGAAGAATGCTTGGATTGTCTAGCCAAAAATCACGGTTCCATTTGGAACCAAAGTGGTATATGTGATGCAATGATCAGTTCTAGATATGAGCTTCGTTGTCACGAGGATGTAATATTTGGGCTCTTGGAATACTGGTGTCCTGAAACCAATACTCTTGTTTTCCCATGGGGAGAGGCAACCATTACTCTTGAAGATATCGGGAGTCTTGTTGGGCTTCCTGTTCTTCGTGAGCCGGTGACAGAGCCTCTTGCGGGGGATTCGGTGAAAATTGAAGAGATGAGGAAACACCGAAAGCAAATGTGTCGGAGCAAGTTGAAGAAAGCCCACCATGGGTCTTGGCTCAAGCATTTTATGAACAATGTGAGTACGAGCATTTAGGGTTTTTGCACTACGGTTGTCAAGTTTTGTCTTGCCTTCTCTTCCTGAACATACCATGATTTTGCAGTTGCCATCCATTTGTCTGAAGGGACCAAGATTGCACTAGCTCCTGCTGTGCTCGCAAGTCTTTATAAGAACTTAAGATTGTTGAAAGAACAGGCTGCTGCTGCTTCGATCGGGTTCTATTACCGTTTCAGGTCCCCTGCAAATAGTTCAGCAATGGGCTTTTGAGAGGTTCCCACTTCTGGGACCTCAGTGTCCTAATCTACTTAAACATGGTGAGCCGAGGGCTGCTAGATGGCACAAACTGAATTGTAAAATCAGGCTGCCACTAACCAGATCAGTCCTGAAAGTGCCTGACAATTTTAAATGGCTTCCATATGCCGATAATTTGGACAATCGGCACCATTCATCGTGTTACAAAGAAGATGATCTATGATTCACAAGAACCAATACTAAGGGTAAGAGCTACAGTACTGCCCACTTGGAGAACCCTTTTGGATGGTTTGACTCATAATTTAAAGAATGCTAACTTTGTTAATGACATGCATTGATAGGACGGACAATTCATTTAGATCCTGTTGGCTGGAAATATAATCAAACAAACACTGGAAATTTTTTTTTTTTTTAAGTAGTTTTTATTTGGAAAGTGGGTTTTTGAAAAGTGAATTATTTTTTTATATTTGGTAATGTTATAAAAAATAAATTGAAAAATATTTTTCAGTGTTTGATTATATAATAGAAAATGAGTTGGAAAATATTTTTTTAATGTTTTATTTTTTTTCAAGTTTATTAAAATAATAAGGAATAAATTTTAGAAATTAAAAAGTTGAATGAGAATGAAATTAAAAAAAAATCTAATTTCATAAATTATCTCAAATAAAGTAAATGACATTCAAAATAACGGAGATCAAATTTAACAGATAAAAAAAATTAAAAGATGATGAAATTAAAATAATAATAATAACAATTTCATAAATTATTTCAAATAAAAAAAAGTGACAATAAAAAGAATGAGAACCAAATTTGATAGATAAAATATTTCAATTAAAAAAATAATAAGAAAAAACAAATAACAGTCACAAAAATAAGGACCAAAGTTAATATAAAAATCAAATTAAATCAAATTCTAAGGGATAAAATTGAAAAAAAATCAAAATAAAATATTTAGAAATAAAAAGTTTAAGGACCAAATTTGATATAATCAGCAAATAATATGATATTTCTAAATTTTTCATAATTTCTGAAAAGTGTTTTACATCCAAAATAAAAGGAAAATATTTTTTTGAAAACCAAACCAAATTTTTCTTTGACTGGAAAATATTTTTTTGTTGATTAATTTTTCTAATGGCAAACAAACACAAAAAAATTTTAAAAATAATCTCTAAAAAACTATTTTATATGAAACAAACAGTTTTAGTGTTAGAAAATGAAAATAAATATTGCTGTAAGAAAACACATTGGTGGTCTTACTTTTTGGGTCAATGCAGAAAGAAGTAAGCACGAGTGCACGACTTGGAATACAGTCCTGCCAGTGTCATGGCTACAATGGAAAGAAAATACACATGGCTGCTCTTCCTTTTTATTAAATAAAAAAAAAAACTAAATGCACTGGTGAAAACACTGTAGAACAAGACTTGGAGAAGCATGTTTGAAAGTGTGGTTACAATTATTTTAAAGTGTTTTTTATTTGAAAATACATTAAAATGATATTTTTTAAAAATTATTTTTGATATCAGCGTATTAAAATGATCTAAAAATATTAATTTAAAATAAAAATATAAAATAAATTAAATTTTTTAAAAAATATTTTTAAAATATAAAAATAAACAGAATATATGTGAATTCAAACAGTGATCGAGCTTGCTTGATTCTGCATCTTCTCTGGTCATTGTTTCTCCCTTCTCTCTTTCTTCTCGGTTGCTTGCATGCTCTGGCTTCTCTTCTTTTCCCGTTGTGCCTTTTTCCCCCTTTCTTTGTGATGTGTTTGGTATATTTTGATGGCCTTTTTAGCTGTCTGGTTGCTTTGGTTGTGCATTAAAAGCACTGTCCAGAACATGTGTTCATGATTGCCTTTTCAGGCTATGAGAGGCTAACTCTTAATTTTGGAATTCTCGCAATGTTTTTCTAGGAATGGCAGTTAGATTAAACAGTTTGCTAACAGTTCTTCTGTATTATGCATTACATTCATCTTCTGTTAGTTCATGTGAGTTTGTATGGATTATTATGATAGATAGAATAATTAAATAATTTATAATAATTTAGTTTTTAATAAATTATTCAAAATTATGTAATAAATATTTAAACAATTCTAAATCTATATAATGGGATTCTAAAGGTTAAATTAATCTAAATTAACACAAAAAAAATACAAACATAAAAGAGAAGGAGACTGAAATTCTCATTAATCTGTTTATTCTAAAGTTCTCAAATTAACATAAATACAAAGAGATTATATATAGTTTAAACTGAAAATATTATTTTACTCTTAATAAATAAAATAGAAGTTAATATATTATTTAACATCTCCCCTCAAACTTACGATGCGACAACTATAAGCATAGAGAGTTTGCCAACTAGAAAAGAAAAATGAGAGATGGAATGCAACTTAGTAAAGAAATCTACAATCTGCAAGGAAGAAGGAACAAAAGGTAAAGTAATGGTGTCATGCTTGAGATGATGACGAGTAAGATGACAATCGATCTCAATGTGCTTAGTTCACTCATGAAAAAACGAGTTGTAAGCAATCTAAATAGAACTCTGGTTGTCACAATATATAGGAGTAGGATGAGAAAGAGTAACTCTCATATCAGCAAGTAACCAACGTAAACCAAACAATCTCCTTGATAGTAAATGTCATAACACGATATTCTGCTTCATTTGAGGATTGAAAAACAATAGATTGTTTCTTGCTCTTTCAAGATATTAGAATCACTTATAAAGATACAGAAACTTGTAACAGACTTGCGATCTGTGAGATCACTACCATGATCAACATCAGAGTATGCACACAGCTCCGAGGAAGAGGTGGATGAAAGTAAAAGACTTTGAAACACTGTACCCCGAAGATATCACAAAATATGAAGAACAACTGCCCAATAAACAGTAGTAAGAGAAGAAACAAACTGACTAACAACATGAACAACATATGCAATATCTGGACGAGTAATGGTGAGATATATCAAGCTCCCAATAATAGTATAGTATAAAGTAGGATCTGTCAAAGGTATACCATCAGAAGAAGAATATCTTGCGTTAACCTCAACAGAAGTATCTATAGTCTTATTATCAGTAAGTCTAGCCCGCTCAAGAATATCTGCAATATATTTTGATTGAGAAATAAGATAACCTCTAGGTGAAGAAGCTGCCTCAATACCTAGAAAATATCAAAGATAACTCAAATCCTTCATTTCAAATTATCTAGCCAACTTTGTCTTCAAAATTAAAATATTATCAATGTCATCACCAATAATAATCACGTCATCAATATATAAAGATAAAATGATACGACCTGCATCAGTGCACTTAATAAAAAGAGCATAATCATGACTACTACAAACAAATCCAGGAGACGAGATCACAACAAAGAATTTCTCAAACCAAGCACAAAGTGCTTGTTTGAGACCATAACACTAAATACACTCAAATAATTTTATTTCATAGTTTTATAATATTTTTGGAACCAACAGTTGTGTTGACTCTCAACAAGAAAAGGGGGATGAAACTATTTCCCTTTCCCTTTTAGTTTATACTGTTCCTATTTTATTTGGCCATGATCGAGTTGCTTAAGCTCCTGTCGTTTCAATTTTTCATCGCTTTCCATGTTTGTTGGTTTGTTAAGGGGGGTGCTGAGCTTCTTTCTTGCTACTTTTCGTATCAACTATCATATGATATGTGTCAGAGAGGATTTATCTGCCTTTTTTTCCCCACAAGTTTGTTTATTTTCATGGTTAGCTGCGTTTGCGAGTTCCCTGCTCTACCGTTTCGGCAGGTGTTTTGTTTTTTCAATTGGAACGGAATGTTTCGGTTTCGGAGTGTTTCGGCGTGCCGTTTCGGGATTGTACTGTTTATATATATATATATATATATATATATATATATATATATATATATATATATATAAATTAATTATAAATTATGCATTACAAAGTACAAACACAATATCAAGCAAACATAACTTTAAAATTTAAAATATTTCTAAATAGTCAAGATTAAACAAATGTAGGGTTGCAGGGGGACTCCTTCTCTGTTTTGTACTCTTATGGCTTATGAAGTGCTCTTCCAGCAAGCAAAACAGCTTTCATGACTACAGATATAACTTGAATAACTTCATCAGCCCTGCATTTGTTTCCCTTGAACGTCCGAGCACCTGTTTTGAAATTGCTCATACAACTGATGAAGTTTTGGCTACACTCTTGACTTAGATAGCTATCTGCAATATTGCACCATCAACACACAAAAACAAAAACAAAAAATTATTAGTTCTACAGTCACAAGCAACACGAAACACTACAGTCACAAGCAACACAAAACAGCAAATCTCCTATCAGTTACACACACAGGCAACCAAATTCATTGTTGCCCCATATCCCTGCTCTAATGGTGTTCCCATCTATAAAATCGGGCTTCCAGTTTTAACTTATTTTCTATATACCTCCATTGACACTAATCACCATGTTATCCCAGTTACTAAATCACAATTACTAGCCAAAAAGTTGTAGCTAAACTTTGCTGTATACCAAAATATTCCTGCAAGATAAATCGAATATCATGGAAGAGTACTTACTGTTCTTTGATTGGATACAGGCATCATGCTTCATGCAACAAGCATCAAGGCCATCACAAGGCTTCTCTCCTGGGCATCCACCGTATAGAAGCCCACAATACTTGCCGATTGAGAGATGAGGCTTATGTAATAGTTTGAGAGATGATCGAACGACCAAACCAGGGAGATAGCAGAATCAACTGTTTGAACTCCAATGGAAGGCGAGTTCGTGAAACTGAAAGACAAGATGCCGATTGTAATTGTTTTGGCTGGGAACTTGAGTCTGCGAGGAGGAAGAGAAATTAGGGATTTCGTTTAGTTTACTTTAGACTTCAAAGAAAAAATAGCGTGGGTGTACTACTGCAGTTAATGAAAATGAACCGGGTTTAATTTTGAGTCTTTGACTTTGACTCGGTGGCTTTAACCCGAAACGGAACACATGGAATTCGACCGGAACGTTCCGGCCGAAATTTGACCGGAATTTCCGGATAAAGCCGAGATTTTAAGCGAGGTAAAACTTGTTCCGTTTTGTTTCGTTTTTTTAACTGGTACGAGAGGTTCCGGGCATTCCGGCCGAAACGGAACGGAATTAACAACTCTGACCGAAAGAGATGATTCGCTTCAGTCTGTGAGTGTGAGGTTGGATGGAAAAAATTATTCGTACTGGAGTTATGTAATGAAGAATTTCCTTAAGGGTAAGAAGATGAGGGGATATGTTAGTGGAACTTACGTGATACCCAAAAATACTAAGGAGGGGGATGTTGTTATGATATATACATGGGAAACAAACAATGCAAAGATGATTACTTGGATCAACAATTCTGTTGAGCATTTCATAAGTATGTAGTTAGCGAAGTATGAGACAACAAAGGGGGTTTGGGATCATCTACAAAAATTATTCACGCAATCAAATTTTGCAAAGCAGTATCAGTTAGAGGATGACATACGAGCTATTCATCAAAAGAATATGAGTATTCAGGAGTTTTATTCTGCTATGACAGATCTTTGGGATCAATTGGCTCTTACATAATTGACAGAATTAAAGGCATGTGGTGCCTATATTGAGCGTAAAGAGCAACAACAATTGATACAGTTTTTAACAGCACTTCGTAGTGATTTTGAAGGACTTAAGGGTTCAATTCTGCATTGTTCTCCACTGCCTTCTGTTGACTCTGTTGTCAGTGAGTTATTAGCTGAAAAAATATGTCTTCAGTCTTATTCTGAAAAGAAAATTCTTTCTTCTTTGAATCCTTCTGTACTAACAGTACCTTCTAAGTCATATTCTCTAATCATCCGAATAAGCCTTACACAAAAGTTGGCTCTGACGAATGCAGTTTCTGTAAGCCGAAAGGTCATTGGAAGACCCAATATCCCAAGTTAAGACAACATAATCAAGCTTGGAAGCATGACAGTCAGTCATAATCTAATGTTCATAGACCACCTTAGGGTTATAGACCACCTCACCACAATACTGCAACAGTATCTTCATCAGGCTCTATCACAGATCCTAGTACTATGGCTGAGCAATTTCAGAAGTTTCTCTCCTTACAACCATAAGTAATGTCCGTTTCAACTTTCATAGGTTAGTTGCCTCATAGTTCCTCAGGTATGTCACATTCTAAATGGGTCTTAGATTCTGGTGCTTCACATCATATGTCTCCAGATTCTTCATCTTTGACCTTTATGTCCCCTTCACTTTCCATTCCTGTTATGACTGCTGATGGCACTCTCATGCCGTTAAGAGGTGTTGGTTCTGTTGTCACACCTCACTTGTCTCCTTCTAATGTTTAACTTATTCCATACCTCAAATTTAATTTTGCTTCTGTTGGCCAATTATGTGATTCTAGTGATTATTTAGTCATGTTTTCTGGTTCTTTTTGTTGTGTACAGGATCTGCAGTCTCAGAAGCTGATTGGGACAGGCCGTAGGGAGAATGAACTATACATTTTGGATGAGTTAAAAGTACAAGTTACCACTACTGCTACTACTACTGTTGATTTTTCTTCTTTTCATTTGAGTCTTTCATATTCTTGTTTTTATTTATGGCATTCTCATCTAGGTCATGTTTCGTCTTCTTGTTTGAGATTTTTGGCATCTATAGGAGCTTTAGGAAATTTGAAAACCTGTGACATTTCTGATTGTAGTAGATGTAAACTGGTAAAATTTTCCGCTTTTCCTTTTAATTGAAGTATTTCTGTTTCTTCTTTACCATTTGACTTGATTCATTCTGACGTATGAAAACCTTCTCCTGTTTTCATAAAAAGAGGGTCTCAATATTATGTTTCTTTTATTGATGATCATATTCGTTATTGTTGGGTTTATTTAATGAAACATCGTTCTAAATTCTTTGAGATATATGCATCCTTTCAAGCTCTTGTCAAAACTCAACATTCTGCTGTAATCAAATGCTTTAGGTGTGATTTGGGTGGAGAATACACCTCTAATAACTTTTGTCAGTTGTTTGCCTTAGATGGAACCATCCATCAAACTTCATGTATAGATACTCAGAAAAATGGAGTTGCTGAAAGAAAACATAGGCACATTATCAAAACTGCTCGTTCTCTCTTGTTGTCTGCTTCTATTCCTAGTAAGTTTAAAGGGGGGAAGTTGTCCTTACTGTTGTAAGTTTGATTAATACAATTCCATTGTCTTATAGTTCGGGTTGTCTCATTTTGTTATATGGGTATGTTCCTATTATTTCTCCTTTAGAGTTTTTTATTGTACTTGTTTTGTTCTTTGTCCTCATGTAGAATGCAGTAAATTGTCCTCTCGATCTGCTATTTGTGTCTTTCTGGGTTATGGTTAAGATAAAAAGGGGTATCGTTGTTTTGATTCAATAACTCAGAAACTTTATGTGTCTCATCTTGTTGTTTTTCTTGAGCATATACCTTTCTTTTCTATTCCATCAACTACTCATACCTTGATTAGATATGATATTATTCGTGTAAATCCTTCTTCTCTTATTTCTAATTTTTCTAGCCTTTCTTTCACTGGGTTTCATACTTTTTTTGCAGGGTGGTGGTTATTTTTGGTTTCAGCCATGATAGTTTGCCCCAGTCTCGTAAATAAATGTGTATCAGAGCATCTTCGTAACCAAAGATCCATCTCTCTTATGTTTTTCTGCATATACTTTTCGCCCACCATGCCTGCCAGAAATTTAAGATAAGTAGGCATTAATTCTCTTCGCTTGGCCTTTTCCGCACCATGATCTGTTCAAAAGCAACATGATTATCATTCTTCCAATTATATATGGAAAACCTCGGCTTCTGTTGTATTCAAGAGAATCGACGCAAGGTTCACAGCAGAATCAACTTCCTGTTTTTATCAGAATAAAAGGCCAATCCCAGATATAGATTTTTGGTTGCATGATTTTGCCATGAACACAGAGAAATGATCCCATAGCAAGGCTAGACATTATCTCATAGAAAGGGTTTCTCTTTCGAAAACCATTGACTTGAGAGGTGGGTTTTTCAATCCCTTTCCGTCATATTTTGGAACTATACAGAAAGAAATTCAACAAAGATAAGAAGACAGCTTATGGTACATCTAGTGGCCATCAATCTACGTGAATGCCGAAATCAATATACTTTGTGAGCACGTCTGCTGTCCATTAAACTTAGATTCTTTCCTACTTCGCTGGTTTGCTGATGCGGCTACGCCACTGCTTTTGCTTTGCAATCACACTCTTTGTTATCCGCCCGACATCTCTTCATACTGTGACTATGCGCCGAAAATTGCTGTTTCATATTCTAACGCTACACAGTTTGCTACGCAGAAAAAAACTATATTCAAGTCATGATAATTCAAGTCAAGCCGGGTAGCTTGATTAACGTGACTTAAAATAACAAAATTTTTTTAAAAAAAACTAATTTTAAAAACAATCAAAAAAAAATTTAAGATAAAAAATATAAGATGATGATAAACTCATAAAAATAAATATGATAAAAGCCACGAAATTCAAAACTCAATAACTTAATGTTGAAGGACTAAATCAAAAAAATTTATATTGAAAAAAAACATTGAAAAAAAACCTGAATAATCCTGGGTTAACCGGACAAGCCCGCAACCTGAAATATATAAACGGGACATAAAGGAAAGCGGGAAAAACCATGAAACTCAAGACCTAATGAGTTAAATGATGAAATTAAAAAATAATTAGTTTTTACAAAAAAGCATAAAAATAACAAAATTAAATCGGGCTAATCCTTGAATCTAGTGACCCGATTCATGAGATCGAGATTAGCCCATAGAAGAAAAACATTAAAAAATCACTAAGCAAAATCCCTAATCATCCAGAATTAAAAATCAAAACAAATAGCAATTAAAATACTGAGAATTAAATTTGACATAAAAACTAAATGGATAAAAACAACGAGGGACTAAATTAAAAAATAAAACAAATTTAAAAAACGACAAAAAAAACAATCATAAAAAGAATGGGGATTAAAATTGAATACAAAAATTAAATTAAATAAAATAATGATGGACAAAATTGAAATAAAAAATCAAGAAAATGACAAAGATAAAAAAAAATAGCAATAAAAAAGAATGAGGACCTAATTATAATTAAATGAAATGAAATACTTATGGACGAAATTGAAAAACAATTAAAGCTCAAAATGCATTAAAAGCAAAAGCAAACAACAATAAAAACAATAAAGACTAAAATAGATAGAAACAAATCGGAACACACAATTGATTTTTGAAAGAGATGACATGAATTTCTAGATAAAGAGAGAAAAAAAATAGAAGAAAAGAAAAATATTCACGGGGGCTCAATTGCACCTTCTTCTTGAACAAGCATCCCACCACCGCAAAAAGGATGACCCGTCATTTCAAACGTCGTCGTTGACAATAACATTTGACCACCGAAATGCACCGCACATATCACCTAAATAGCATGGGCACCTCCAACTTTTTTTAAAATTTTTTTCTATATATAATCAAAGACTTAATTGCCCCTCGTCCAAATGCATAATTACAAAACAGCCATATTAAAAAGACCTAAATGCCTCAAACATAAATTCTATCATTTTTTTTTTAATTTTATGGGCAATATAGCATTTTTACTATGCATTCAAAGTAGAAAGCGATCATTAAGCTCTTCTTCCCGGTTTTAAATTTAGTTACTTCTAAAAGTGTTCAAGTCATTGCACAATTTGTTTACCCCATTGGAAACGTTAATGACTAATGGATTATATATAAAACATCTTCTAACCCCTAAAATCAAGTTAAAATAGGTGAAAGGGCATGAACTCTTTTAGTTTTTTTTTTCTGCAGCTAGGTGAATTACGATTTGTTCTGCACATTTGGCTTTGCATTTGAGACTTGAACAATGCTTGCTACGTTTCTTTAACAGAAAGCTAGCATTGTTTAACCTCAATACTTCAAGTATTTTTTTGTTTCATTGTGTTTAATTCTGTCTGCCTATCTTCTTCTTCTTCGATTACCTCAGGTTATACTCAACCGAATGCTTATACCGTTTATATAACAACCGGTGGCATCGCCTGGCAATTCACATAGTATGTACTATAACTCAAAACATTCAACTCGGAACAGAGAACGCAAATCCTTTATCAAATGGAAACTTCATCAAAGGAAGAAAGATATTAAGGGAAGACTAATGCCAATACATATCTAGATTTAGGACTGATGATTTCATTTTAATAAGAAAAGACTATCAGGAGTGACTGCAAAGGCAAACTGCTCCTTGTTCTCCATGATCATTAGTCAGCCAACCAGGCCTGCCTTCCCTTGTTCCTGCTTTTCCATTTCCTCGCTGGCAACACAACGAATAGGAAACACAATGATGAAGAGAAAAATAATTATCAACAGTGCATCTTGATTCTTTTATTTTGAGTTCGTTAACTTGTGTTTCCCTCGATAGCTAGCATTAGCAAGATTAATTATGAAATCCGATATCCCAATAATTAAGAAAAGAAATGGCGAAGGGAATTTAACCAACCGGAGGAGCCCAGTAAGGTGATCAGCATGGGCAAAGTTGTTGTCTTCACGGGCTTTCAAGATGCTAAACATTAGGTTGATCCTGGTTTGGTTGTAATCACTCTGCTTGGCTATGTTCATCGTCTCCTCTTTGAGGCTGCGGCATTCAGATTCTATCTCTTCAAACTTTTGTCTTATTTCTCGTTGCCCTTCTCTTATGCGTTTTTGTCCCTCACCGATCTCTACCATATCTGTTTTCAATCGTTCCATCGTTTCCCTCCTCTCTCTGTTCTTCTTAATATATATATATAAGAATAATAATTATTTTTAATTTCTGGGAATAAGGACATGATATATAGCAACAACCAGTCAAGAAACAACAAACAACCATTAAGAATACTCTTTTTAAGAAAAACATAGAAATATAACTAGATTTGATTCGTACCCATTGTTTCCTGTGTTTGGACTTGGAAACCCTGCGGCTCGGGGCTAAAGGCTTGATCGAATCCATAGCCGCAGACACCCGTATTGACTGACTTCCTCCTTTCTATTGAAATTGAAAGTTGTGTTTACAATGACTAGGGCTCTTCACATTAGCACTTAATTTATACAGAGTCGGATCTGTAATCAATATCACGTCTTCCGTCCGCGCGAGCTTGGTAGATTTTCGCGTGGAATCGCACGATAACGCAAATTTAATGTTTATTTAAATGGGAGGTCGCTTTAATATTTTATTTTTATTTTTATTTTAAAGATGTGATTTATATTTAAAAGATATTGTACTATTAAAAAAAAATCATTACATCTCCAAATTAAATATACTTTTGGACCAGCCCATCCCTCGTGGGCCTATATATATATATATAAACAATTATTTTTTTTAATAATTTTTATAAATATTTAAATTTATTTTTTATAGGTAAAACAGATCT
This sequence comes from Populus trichocarpa, assembly GCF_000002775.5. Classification (NCBI taxonomy): domain Eukaryota; kingdom Viridiplantae; phylum Streptophyta; class Magnoliopsida; order Malpighiales; family Salicaceae; genus Populus; species Populus trichocarpa. The sequence continues at coordinate 45,025,357 of NC_037285.2, read as the reverse complement.
AATTTAATAACCAATAATAAATTTAGTTGTAGTAAAAATCTTCAATTATTGTTGTTATTTTTATATTATCCATTCCAGAATTATATATTACTCTCTTTAGAATTGAAAAATATTACGGTGATGGTTTATCATAATAATCTTTATTATTTTTTGTTATTATAATGTTTTTATAAAATTATTATAGTTTCAATTAAATATTATAATATTTAGTTAATGTTTAATTTTATAAATTTTTATTTTTATTATTATATATTTAAAAAAATAAAATTGTTAAACTGTTGAAGATACCACTAACAATTTTTTTGAAAGGTTAAACTATAAATATTAAATTAATTTTAATATTTAAAAAAAATATCTCTTTTAAAAAAAATTATATCAAAATACAAAACTTCAAATCAAGTCAAATCAAATCTTGTCAGAATCGGTGGGCAGAACAGAAAACGCCTAGTAGACTCTGCGTTGGGTCCAGCACACCTCATTTGTCTGCACACTGTGATAACTTCATGCCATGCTGCAATGGTTGCTATATTTATTTCTTTTATCCTTTTAACCTTCTCAAGATCCATTCTGAAAAGACACCAAACAAGTTAGAAGCGAATACAATAAGATGTGAAGACTGGCATCGAAGAGCTTCCGAGGAGTCATATTCAACTTCATTGGGGGGGGGGGGGGTTTCATAGTGACGCCATGCCTGACAGTCCAAAGCTCCACTACCATGTTAGTAAGCATAGCAAACAGAAGAAGAGAAGCCAGGAATTCAATCTCCCGGTCATGAAAAGCTAAAGCCCAAACACTTTCATCTGCTTCATTTGTCAAACTTGAGTTACTAATATAACTAGCAAAGCAAATAAAATCAAGCAAATCATTCTCACGAAGAAGGCTAGCTAGGTTAACAATTTAGTCTTAATCTTGCTGCTTTTATTCGTGTGATCATCTGCTCAAGCTCTTCAACAAAAGCTTCAAGCTCTATGCAATCTCAGGTCTGTTAATTAGAGCATTGACCAACACAACCCTGAAGATCTTCGTCAGTTCCGAATTGCATTGCAACCCTATGCGGTAAATACTGTTCTGAACAGCCACCTCCACCCAGCATTGAAACCCAGACGCATCGAGCCATTAATTCGTCATTCAAACAAGAACCAACAGTCGCCCACATTTCTTTTTCTCCATAAAACTTGAGGAAATCCCAGTTTTCCAGAGCTAAAACTCTCTTTATCCGAGTCTAGAACCAACGAAACATTCTCAACATCCTGTTTCAATTTATCCCACCCAGCCAACCTAGGGTACCCACTCTTCATCAGATTAGGCTCCGGCCGCTGCAGTTTTTTTAACCTCTTCCAAACCCGAACCTCAACTAATTGCATTGACGACCAAATCTTAACTGTTAAACCATCATATTTTCCCTATGGAACCCCCAACAAGGTTGACTCTGCGATTTTCCCTTTTCAACCAAGTCATATCTCTATAAATGCTGGAAAGAACAGCAGTCAGCAGGTGCAAGTGCAATTCTATTAGCTCTAGCGACATGAATTACAATAGAGAAAACAAGTTAAATGCTTCATGCTAAATCTCGCTGCCACTATCCATGAATTTCCTCATTCACGACAGATTACTGGCCTTCTTAGCAGGTGTCCTTGTCATTTCTACAGTTGCAGTCTGGAAAACTGGAACTTCTCATTACAATACGATAATTCTCCATCCAGAAATTTGATGCTTGTTCTTCTCGCTAATCTGATTGTTGTACTTCATCTTCATCTTCATCTTCCCTTGCATCTTCTTTTTTAATCTTAACCCTAGATTTCACCATGTTTTCCTTGAAAAAAGCTGGTTGTCGAAGAGCAGCGCCAGAAAAGTAGATGCTTTATAATTTTGAAAAGTTGTGTTTACAATGACAAGGGTTCTTCACAATATCAGTTAATTTATACAGAGGATTCAGATCTGTAATCAATCTACGATGGTATCAAAAGTTTTCCGCCCGCTCGGGCTTGGTAGATTTCTCGCGTGTAATCGCACGATAACGCCAGAAATTTGGACCAGTCCATTCCTCGTGGGCCTGCCTATATATATATAAAAGTAAAGAAACAGTTACTAGTTTTAGTAGCTACTTTTCGATTTAATAGAATATTTTAAGAAATTTTTATCTCATATTAAAAAAATATTATATTATTTTTTTAAATTAAAAAAAAATTTATCCTACATTAAAAAAATATAATTTTTTTCTTATGCATATAGAATATATATACGAAAGGATTTCAAATCTCACATTGAAAAAATAATTTTTTTCTTGGGAACCTGGAGTATATATATTAAAGAGTTTCAAATTTCACATTGAAAAGATATTATGTCATTCTTTTAAGTTAAAGTATTTAAACTAAAAAGTTTGTTATCCCACTTTGAAAAAACAAAATATTTTTCTTATGAACATAAAATATATATATATGAAAAGATTTCAAATCTCATATTGAAAAAACAACTTTTTTTTTGAAACATAGAATATATATGCTAAAGGGTTTCAAATCTCATATTGAAAAAATAACCTTTTGCTTGGGAACATAGAGTATATATACTAAAGGATTTCAAATCCCACATTAAAAAAACAACATTTTTTTTCTTGTGAACATAAAGTATATATATGAAAGGGTTTGAAATCCCACAACAAAAAAATAACATTTTTCTATAGGAAACTTTAAAAAGTGTTAATAACCAACTAAAAAAATATGAAAAAAAAAGAAATATAAAAGAAAAACCACATTTGAAAAAAAAACATCAGGTCTCGCCCGGATCATGGGTCAACCGAGTTTTGCCGAGTCATTGCACCGGCCAGTCTTTTAACAAACCTAGACCAGTCCAGCCACCGGGTTAACCGGGTTTAATAACTATCCCAAATTCATTCCTTTTCATATACGGACCGGTTATAACTCAATGATAAACATGTATAACGGATTCTACTTTTAATAAAAATCTTGAATTATTATTTTTGTTTGTACTTGATCATCGTAACAATCTTATTTTCAAAAAAAACATTTAAGTTAAGCTCATGATTTAAATTGTGGGTTTTACAATTTAAATAATAAAATTCAAGTTAATTTAATATATCATCATTTTAATATTAATTTTTTTTAATATTTAATTAAATTTTGATTTAATCATCATAATTTATTTGAATTTATTATTTATAATATTATCACAATATGAATCAAACATCACAATTAAATATGCTGAATTCTACTGGTTTCTATTGCCTTTATTTTAATTATTATATAAACAAATAAAAGATATTTTTAAAACATAAAATTATTAAACAAAAATACAAATCATATATTTAGGGAGTTAAACTACAAATATCATTGTTCTAAATATTAAAGAAAAATATCTCTTCCTTAAAAAATTTATATATCAAAACACACACTTCAAATCAACCGGATAAAATCAAATAAACTCTCAAGTGCTTATCTTGTCATGATTGGATGGGCAGAACAGATGGCGCCTTGTAGACTGTGTGTTGGGTCCAGCAGCACACGGCATTTGTCTGCACGCCATAGTGCATGGTTACTATATGAATATATTTATTTCTATTATCCTTTTAACCTTGTTTTGCATCTGTCGTCAATGGTGGGAGTTATCTATATAGGAACCTGCTGCGATGCCTACTACCATGCTAGTAGCATAGCCAACAGAAGACGAGAAGCCATGAATTCAAATAAAATAAAATCAAGCAAATCATTCTCACGAAGAAGGCTAGCTAGGTTAACAATTTTAGTCTTAATCTTGCTGCTTTTATTCGTGTGATCATCTGCTCAAGCTCTTCAACAAAAGCTTGAAGCTCTATGCAATCTCAGGTCTGTTAATTAGAGCATTGACCAACACAACCCTGAAAGATCTCCGTCAGTTCCGAATTGCATTGCAACCCTATGCGGTAAATACTGTTCTGAACAGCCAACTCCACCCAGCATTGAAACCCAGACGCATCGAGCAAATGCCATTAATTCGTCATTCAAACTAGAACCAGCAGTCGCCCACATTTCTTTTTCTCCATAAAACTTGAGGAAATCCCAGTTTTCCAGAGCTAAAACTCTCTTTATCCGAGTCTATACCCAACGAAACATTCTCAACTTTCTGTTTCAATGTTCCACCGAGCCAACCTAGGGTACCCACTCATCATCAGATTAGGCTCCGGCCGCTGCAGTTCATCGAACCTCTTCCAAACCCAAACCTGAACTCATTAAGTTGATGACCAAAGCTTAGCTGTTAAACCATCATGTATTCCCTTTGGAGTCCCCAACAAGGTTGACTCAGCTATTTTCCCTTTCAACATAGTCATATCTCTATAAATGCTGGCAAGAACAGCAGGTGCAAGTGCAATTCTATTAGCTCTAGCGACATGAATTACAATAGAGAAAACAAGCTAAACGCTTCATGCTAAATCTCGCTGCCACTATCCATGAATTTCTTCATTGACGACAGATTACTGGCCTTCTTAGCAGGTGTCCTTGTCATTTCTACTGTTGCAGTCTGGAAAACTGGAACTTCTTATTACAATACGATAATTCTCCATCCAGAACTTTGATGCTTGTTCTTCTCGCTAATCTGATTGTTGTACCTTGCATCTTCTTTCTTAGTCTTAACCCTAGATTTCACGATGTTTTCCTTGAAAAACGTTGATTGTCGTAGAGCAGCGCCAGAAAAGTAGATATGCTTTATAATTGAACCATGGGGCATGTTTTTATAATTTTGAGAAAACCATTTTGTAACTGTATTCATTAACTTTACATGCATTAATAGAATATATTTTATGTGTCCACAAAGAGAATTGGGCGGATGCGAACATTAATTATAATATAAATTAATTGTGTATTTGATATTACGTTGTGTAGTGTTTTTTAATTGAAAATATTTTAAAATAATTTTATTTATTTATTATTTATATCAACATACAAAACCATCCAAAAAAATTTAAAAGAAATAATTTAATGCTTTTTTTTTTGCAAAAATCAATTTTAAAAATAAATTGTAATGCAAAAACAAACATTCACTAATTAACATAGTTTTTTAAAAGAAAACAAATAGTAAAATAACACATTTTGAAAAAAATATATATATTAATGAAATAGCACATTTGATACACATCGTAGTTCTTGTTGAAAAAAAATTATTAATTCTCACTAAAAAGCATTAATTTAATGTTTTTTTTTTACGAAAAGCAATTTTAAAAACAGACTGTAATAAAAAAACAAACACTCACTAATTAACATAGTTTTTTTTTAAAAAAAACAAATAGTAAAATAACACATTTTGAAAAAAAAACTATTAATGAAATAGCACATTTAATACATGTCATAATAAAAAAATAAAAAAATAACATGACTTGAAAAATAATTGATGAAATAACACAATTGATATATATCGCAGTTGAAAACACGACATTCATAGTTCTTCTTAAGAAAAACATATAACATTTAAAAAAAAATTAAATGTGTTGTGCAAATAACAATAAGGAGAGAGAGAGAGAAAGAACAAAAACTTCATAGACACACTGAATCTTCGATTTTAACATTATCAGGTCTATAAAAAAGATTTTGGTGAAATGAATTCATTAACACCAAGAAAGATCATCAATACCAATAGTAATCGAAGTGGACCACACTCTTTGTCCAAAAACAGGTAAGCCACTCATCGCGTGTGAAAACTTCAATAATTGTTGATCACCTTTATTGTTATTATTTGATTTATCTCGCCAATACCGTTTCAAATATCATCATTGACGAAGTCTTTTAACCACCAAGAGGGGCGACACACATCACCGAAAGAGCGTGGACGCCTTCGTCTTGCTAATGTGTACGTGACACACATCAACCATTTTTTTAATCTTTTTTCTATATATGGTCAAAGACTTAATTACCCCTCATCTAAATACATAATTACAAAATAACCGTGTTGAAAAGACCTAAGCGCCCCTAAACACAAGCTCTATCATTTTTTATTTGAAGGGCAATATAGTCCTTTAACTAAGCCTTCAATCAAAGTACAAAAAGACCATAAAGCTCTCTTTGGCGATACTGACGCCATGCCTGACAGTCCAAAGCTCTACTACCATGTTAGTAGCATAGCCAACAGAAGAAGAGAAGCCAGGAATTCAATCTCCCATGTTAGGTTCGTCGTCGCTTTGGTCTTCTCTATTCTTTTATATTTTCATTGTATTTTATTTTTCGTTCAGTTCCACCTACTTAATGGAGCTGTTAAATATATAATTCACTGTTTACTATTAAAAAAAAAATTCAATCTCCCGGGTGGTCATGAAAAGCTTAAAGCCCAAACAGTACTTTCATCTGCTTCATTTTTCAAAACCAAACTTGAGTTGCTAACATAACTACCAAAGCAAAAAAAATCAAGCAAATCATTCTCACTAAGAAGACTAGCTAGGTTAACAATTTTAGTCTTAATCTTGCTGCTTTTATTCGTGTGATCATCTGCTCAAGCTCTTCAACAAAAGCTTGAAGCTCTATGCAATCTCAGGTCTGTAAATTAGAGCATTCACCAACACAACCCTGAAAGATCTTCGTCAGTTCCGAATTGCATTGCAACCCTATGCGGTCAATACTGTTATGAAAAGCCAACTCCACGCAGCATTGAAATCCTGACGCGTCGAGCAAATGCCATTAAATCGTCATTCAAACTAGAACCAACAGTCTCCCACATTTCTTTTTCTCCACAAAACTTGAGGAAATCCCAGTTTTCCAGAGCTAAAACTCTCTTTTTCAGAGTCTAGAACCAAGGAAATATTCTAAACTTCCAGTTTCAATTTGTTCCACTGAACCAACCTAGGGTACCCACTCTTCATCAGATTAGGCTCCGGCCGCTGCAGTTTTTTTAACCTCTTCCAAACCCGAACCTCAACTAATTGCATTGATGACCAAATCTTAACTGTTAAACCATCATATTTTCCCTTTGGAATCCCCAACAAGGTTGACTCTGCAGCGGTCGGAAATCCCCGACTCTATAGATCTCATGCTAAACTCTGAACTTCACAGCGTGAAAATCCTTATAGGTACTCACTTGCCGGAGATCCACGACTCTATAGATCTCATGCTAAACTCCAAGTTAGTACACATACAGCTAGATGAGATTGACCCTTTAAGATATCCAGAGGCAAAAGGAATTTCATACTCTATGACAGAATTTCAAACCACATTACTTCAGGGAGAAGATGCTGACAGTGACTCAGATGATGAAGTGTACACTGATCTGGCTTTTGACTTGGCAGGAGATGACAACATTTGCAGGCTGGCTATTGCTGATAAGAATTTTGAAGCTGATGACAAGGCACACACGCTGGAGGCAAGAAAGCACAACCCACATAGGACATATGAGGTCTACGATCATAGCTTTCCGGCCACAATAAATGTCATTGACAACACATAACAGCTACATATGGTTGTTGAAGATCTCTTTCCAGAAATAGCGGCTACTAGGACTCCCCACCACTGTTTCTCTACCAACAAGCTTTCCCAAAATCAACTCCAAGCAGAACGGGCCTTGTCTTATACGATGTGAATTCAGCAAGGCCACTGGAGCATTAAAGCTTGGCCTTCAAAAGAGACTCTTTCTCGCCACAACCTTATACCCCTGTCAGCAATGATAAATCTTTAGAATCCCACTGCAAAGCTCAAAACCTGCCTCTTACACCCAACCAACACTGGACCACAACAACCAAACAACCAAGACTAAAGAAAATATCCTCTACCGGGAGTCTCATCTCCCTGCACTCTTTAGCAAGCATATCTTCTATAGACTCTTATATCAGGGTAAATAATACCTGTAACCTGAAGGAATCTGCAGCGGAGTCGTCTCACAATGAAGTCAACAAAATGATCCATTTGGGAAAAGCTCTGGATCTTGGTAATTCAGCTCTCTTGAAAAAATTTTATGGGCTTATCATAAGGCAGCTAGAAAAGAAGAGGGAAAATTGGCAGAAACAACAATGAATAGTAAGTTTTCATTCATGTCCTTGCAGATAGATCTTTTAATTTTGTCATGAATATTCTTTCTTGGAATTCTTGTGGCTTGGGCATGATGAGGAAACGAAGAAGAATCACGAAATTAATAACAGAATATAAGATTGATATATGTTTATTGCTGGAAACTAAGCTAGCTAATTGTTTCATTGACTTTGTATCTCGTATTTGGAATGAAAATCATGTGACTTGGTTTAGTGATGATGCTCAGGGATCAAAATGAGGTTTGCTTGCTATGTGGAAAAACACTAACTTTGAAGTCTCTAATATTGAATATGGTCATGGTTGGATCGATTTATATGGTAAACATGTTCATAATGATTTTCATTGCTTTGTTATTGGCATTTATGCTCCTTGTAACTATCAGGACAGACAAAAACTTTGAGATGATCTCATTCTTCTTAAGCATGCTTTTGAAGTTCCCTGGATAATACCAGGAGATTTTAATGAAACACTCTCACAGAAAGACAGAAATAGTGGAATCTGTCATCCTGCAGGCTCAAATTCTTTTAGCAGATTTCTGCAGTCTTGTGAGCTCACTGAATACCCTTTAGCAGAAGGTTATTTTACCTGGTTCAGAGGAGGGTCCAAGAGCAAACTGGACCGTATGTTCGCAAACTCATCCTGCCATCTTCACTTCCCTAGTTTATCTCTTCGATGACTTCCAAGAGAGTTCTCGGATCATTGCCCTTTAATTCTATCTAACTTCTTGCAGGACCATGGATGGCGTCCTTTTTGTTTCTTGGACTCTTGGACTCAGTACCCAAATTTCAAGCACATTATTGAAAACTTCTGGAATGATGCATGCTCCCTTCACCCTGGCCGCTTTAAAGTTCTCAAAAAGCTCAATCATATTGCAGTCAAATTGAGGCAATGGAATAAGCTTGAATTTGGAAATCAAGAAGCTGCCCTTCAACGAACCTTTTTAGCTATCAACATACTAGAGGAAAAATGTGAAGAAGAAGGTTTAACCGACCAAGAGCAGGAGCATTTAGACTTTTTGTTGAAAGACCTTAGGTTCGCAACAATCACATTGAATCTATTTGGAGGCAGAAATCAAGACAGATATGGTGCAAATTGGGTGACAGAAATAACAAGTTTTTTCACGTGATTGCTAATTTCAGGAAGGCTAAATCATCTATCCTTAAAATCCACCATAATGGCAACACTTTTGATTCTCAGCAGGGTATTAAGCAGGCTGCTGTGGATTATTTCTCTGATCTGTATGACTCCCTCTTTGAAAAAAAGCTGTAGTTAAATCTTTTGGGTTTCAAATGCCTCTCTAAAGAATCCTCTGAGTGGCTGGAGCAGGAAATCACAATGGAAAAAGTGAAGCGCAGTGTATGGGGTTGTGATGGGTCAAAATGTCCTGGACCAGATGGTTTCAACTTCAAATTCTATAGATTAGCATGGGATTTTATTGCTCAAGACATCCTCGATGTAGTCTTAAGCTTCTTTAGAACAGGAAGGCTACCCAAAGGAATCAATACAACCTACGTAATTATCCTCTCCAAGACAGTAGAACCCATAGAGTTTAAAGATTTTCAGCCCATCAGCATGATTCATGGTATCTACAAGATCATTGCCAAAATCCTTGCATCCAGACTGAAAGCTGTTATGCAAGATATCATTAGCATTAACCAATCAGCGTTTATAGCAGACCGCAACATTATAGATGGCTTTATGATTGCAAATGAGCTGGTGAGTGATCTAAAAAATCGAAAAGCGGCAGGTCTGATTTTCAAGATTGATTTCTATAAAGCCTTCGACTCAGTCTCCTGGGATTACCTAGATTATATCATGGGTTATATGGGGTTTGGCAGAAAATGGAGAACCATGATTTATGAATGTCTTTCTTCATCAAAACTCTCGGTCCTCATCAATGGATCTCCTTCAAAAGAATTCCCTGTTCGGCGAGGACTGCGTCAAAGAGACCCGATTTCCCCTTTTCTGTTTGACATAGCTGCTGAGGGCCTCTCGGTCCTCTTTCAAAGGGCATCTAGTAGGAATATTATCAAAGGGCTGTAATTTGCATCAGGAATTTTCATCAGCCATCTACAATATGCAGATGACACGTTAATATTCATCCTGACAGATATTGATAAGTTAGTTCAAGTCAAAAGAATTTTAAGATGGTTTGCTCTGACTTCAGGCCTTCATATAAACTTCCATAAAAGCTCTATTATTGGTATCAATGTCGACGATCACTTGTGCTTGCGCTTGGCTAAATCTATTTTCTGCATATCAGACTCCCTCCCAAGAAAATATCTTGGCATGCCACTAGAAGCCAATCCATCTTGTATCTCTACATGGAAGCCAGTGATAGAGAAGTTTCGTAAAAGGCTTCATATGTGAAAAGGAAGATTACTAAGCATGTCTCATTAAAAGTGTCCTTAATTCCCTGTCTATATATTTTATGTCTGTATTCAAGATGCTAAAAGGGGTAGGCAGGCTTCTTTCATCCATCCAAAGACCTTTCTTGTGGTATGGATGTACCAAGCAAAGATCTTTCTACAAGATCCAATGGAGACTAGTGATGCGCAATAAGAAACAAGGAGGCCTCGGTGTAAGCTCTTTTATATCAAAAAACAGAGCCCTGCTGCTAAAATGGATTTGGAGACTCTCTTCCCCAGGTACAAGTTTATGGAAAATGATTATCTCTTCAATGTACAATCCAGCTTATGAGAATGGGATCCTAATTTTCTACAACCAACCCTCCAAGATCTGGAAGGATATTATGTCCATTGTTCAAACCGACGCTCACCACGTCTTCACGAATCATTGCAAATTCATGGTGGAGAATGGTAGTTTAACATCATTTTGGCTAGATAACTGGATTGG